>NC_053445.1:41618677-41752652 GCF_007990345.1 Gossypium hirsutum | reverse complement strand
CATATCTGAAATAGAATCTAATTGACTTAAAAGAATTTAGTTGATGAGTTCTATTTATCATACTTAAATTGGTTTAAAAAATCAAGCTGAGTAAAATAAAATTCGAGGATTTGAATAATTTTTTCAAATTAAATTAAAATATTAAGCTGGTCATATTGAAATCTGTTGACAAATAACTCATTTCTGAGTTGAAAATAAAATAAGAGAAAAAAAAACAAGATAGATGAAATTAATTGTTTAAGTTCTCAATTTGTCTTTTTTTTATTTTAAAAAAATATAATTTGGCATTTTTTTTAATATTTATAATTTTTTTATATTTTATATTTTGAATTTACATTATATAAAATTTTGAAAAATTATTTTAAATATTTTGAATTTTTAGGGTTATTTGAATTTTGTAATTTTTTGAGGACCAAGTGCACGTTTTCAAAAACTGCCAAGGACCTATGGAAATTTACATCAAACTGTTAGTCAAATACTCGAGTTGTAAAATTTAACTCAACCGAACTCGAAAAATCTATTACTTATCCGAGTTGATTTGAACAAACTAAAACTTAATCGATTAACTCAAAATTCGAAAAAAAAATTAAATCAAATCAGTTTTGCTCATCCTTACAATTAACTTACACATGGATAAAAAGAAGTTAAAAAATGCTCTCCTTTCTTTTTGGCACAACTATAGAGAGAGAGAAACTCATCATACATAAGCGACCGTCCCAACCCCTGGACAACGCTACTCTCCGCCTATTGCAATCATTATCGTCCTTCTTTGGGTGGTCTCTTTTTCAACCTTAGGGCTTCTGTCCTCTCTCTTCTTTTCCAGTCGCGGATGTTTTGGAAGGTTGTCGGTCACAATCATCCCCACTGCTATCTATCTTTCAAGTTTCGATTTCAGGGTATTGGTGATGCCAATGATACGTTTGTTGGAACCAATCCCTTGGTAATCGATGTTTCTAGGCTCCATTTATTGCCGTCGACCACCATTAGATGATCAAGCATTGGAGTATTACTATCACCGTAGGTGGTTGATGGGTGGTTCTATCCTACAGTTTGTCTTTGAAACCTTGTTATCTTTGCTCTTTTTTCTAACAAGGGAGGCTTAAGCGCCGAGAATGAAGGTTTGTCATATGAGTGCCTCATTTCATTAAATCGGTGCATCTTTACTTTAGGTTTGATTTTTTCCTCTCGGGTTCTTGACGATATACATGAATTTACCTTATATCGTTAGATGTTTTGTTTCACCATAAGGAATTGCCTACTCATTGAGTGATAAGTGCCCATATTTTGTACATTTAGGCTCTTATATTTAGCATTTTGTTTGGTTTTTAAGGGAAACGTGCAATTTTAGCTCACTTTGCATAATTATATCTCATTATATTGTTTGATTTTATTTAATTATACTAATTAATTAAGTGTTTGTGACTTAATTAGGTATGAGAGTTAAAGGTTCGATTTTGAGGATCAGCAACGGAGAAACGAAATGTGGAAAACAAATTGTGCGCCCCAAGCGAATTGCCCTAATATTATGTAAGGCCCCTACGCCAAGTTCTAATTCCCTCTCCAATTTAGCACCCTTATGCCCCAAACTTTGAAACTTGGCCTCTAGCTTGACACCATTTCAGTGCCTAGTGCCAACTTGGTATTTTGTCCATGTTTTGTTTAAGCTTTAGGGGGTTTTTTTATCCTTATGAGTATGATTTCATTATTATTATAGATGTTTAGTAATTAGGATTGATATTTAATAGTCGTTTTGTAGTGAAATTGTAACGACCCAAAATCCGGGGCATCAGAAAAGTTTTTATCGGGCCTCCATTCAGTAAACCGAGTTAGTAAATAATTATTAGGAGTAATAAATTATGATCTGATAGTTTATTGATTTTTTATTTAGTGATTTAGTTATTAAAGTAATAAAAAGGACAAATAATAAGATGAAAGTCTAATATAGATAAAAGAAATAAAAAGGTAAATGGCATAACATTAATAGTTGAGGCGGCATAAAGGGAAAAAAATTTTATTTGTTTAATTAATTAATAATAGATATTATATATATGAATTTGTTTTAACTATAGCCGATGCATTACAGCGTGTAGCGGAACTGTTTCAAAGACAGGCGAACATGAACAACATTTAGAATAGTCTACAGATATTACGGGAGAAACAGTTGTATGGAAGCTCAGTAAATGTGAATTCTGATTATCAGAGGTTGATTTCTGGGACATGTATATCTGCAAACGGATTGAGTCGATCCAAAGAAGATTGAAGCGATTGTCCATGGAAACACCCAAGAATGTATCAGATGTACGTAGTTTTCTCAGTCTAGCCGGGTATTATAGGAATTTGTAAACGGATTCTCAAAGATAACTTTGTCAGTGACTAAGTTACTACAAGAATGTTCTTTTGTCTTGGATGAGCAGTGCCAAAGGAGTTTTGAGACATTGAAGTAGATGTTGATTGAGGCACCTATTTTAACATTACCAGACTCAAGAAAGATTTTGTGTGTACAGTGATGCTTCTCTGAAAGGTTTGGACTGTATATAATGCAAATGGGAAAAGTAATAGCTTAGCATCCGACACTTGAGCCACATGAACACAACTACCCACACATGATTTGGAGTTAGCTGCTGTAATTTTTGCATTAAAATTTGGAGCATTACTTGTATGGTGAGAAATGTTATATTTACACTGATTATAAAAGTCTTAAATATCTTTTGTCACAAAGGAGTTGAATCTGAGACAGAGACGATGGATAGAGTTTTTGAAAGATTATGATTGTATTTTAGATTATCATCAGGGAAGGCAAAGTGGCAGCAATGCATTGAGCAGAAAAAGCAGCGGTTGAATTACGGACAATGCTCGCTCGGCTTAGTATAATGATGATGGAAATTTGTTAGCCGAGTTAGAATTAAGCCGGTAATGTTTGATCAAATTAAAGCAGCTCAAATGGAATATGAAAAGTTGATGAAGAAAAAAAGATGGTACGGAAATGGTGTGGTGAAAATTTTAGTACTGGATGAACATGAATATTTGAGGTTCAAAATTGAATTTGTATTCCAGTTGTTTCTAAACTTAAAGAGTTGATTTTCCAGAAGCACATGATAGTGCCTTTGCTTTACATCCCAGAGGAACGAAAATGTATCGCGACCTTCGAAGGTTATTGGTAGCTAGGGATGAAGAAGTATAGTCGAATATGTTAGTAAATGTCTGACATGTCAGCGGAGTAAAAGCAGAGCATCAGTACTACAGGTCTACTCAGCCTATTAGTATTCTGAGTGGAATGGATTTCAATGGATTTTGTTACGGACCGTTATTAGCAGAAAAGAACTATCTAGTAATTTGATCGACTTACAAGCAGTCATTCATAGCAGTCAACTATGGTCATTACAGAAGTTGTCGAGTTTTATCGGAAATTGTAAATACACGGCATTCCACACGTAATCAGATCGGGATCCGCGATTTACTTCAGTTTTGGGGCACTACATAATCTTGGGACTCGATCATTTAGTACGGCTTTTCATCCAAGACAGATGGATATCAGAGCGGTAATTCAATCTAGAAATATGCTTCGGGCTTGTATCATCGATTTGAATCAGGTGGGAACGAATTTGCCACTAGCGAATTTGTTATAACTATAGTTTCCAATCTAATATTTAGATGGCTCCGTATGAAGCATTATATGCTCGAATGTGTCGATCACCAGTATGTTGGACAGAATTGAATGAAAGAAAAGTGATTGGGCCAGAACTGATTCAAGAAACAGAAGAAAAGTTAAGAAGATTAAAGACAGATTGAAAGCATCCTTTGATAGGCAGAAATCATATGCAGACTTGAAAAGACAAGACATTGAATATTTGTTGGTGAAAAAGTATTCCTTAAAGTATCACCTTGGAAGAAGTTTTAAGATTTGGCCGAAAGGGTAAATTAAGTCCACGTTTTATTGGGCCGTATGAAATTGTGGAGAGAGTTGGACCAGTTGTTTACCGATTGGCTTTACCTCCAGAATTACAGAAAATTCATGATGTTTTTCATGTTTCCATGTTACGAAAGTATCGATCAGATCCATCTCATATTATTTCTACTGAAATATTAAGATTAGACCGGATTTGTCATACGAAGAAGAACCAGTTCAAATATTAGCTCGAGAAGTGAAAGAATTAAGAAACAAACGGGTCCCTATGATAAAAGTACTATGGAGAAGCCATAGTGTGGAAGAAGCAACATGGGAACCGGAGGAAACTATGAGATCACAGTATCCTCACTTATTTTTAGGTAAAATTTCGAGGACGAAATTGTTTTTTAAGGGTGGGAGATATGTAACGACCCAAAATCCGTAGGCATTGGAAAAGTGTGTTATCGGGCCTCCGTCTTAGTAAACCGAGTTAGTAAATAATTTTAGGAGTAATTAAAATTATGAGTTTGATAGTTTGTTTAGTTAAAATTTTTTTATTTAGTGAATTTAGTTTAATTTAAAGTAATTAGGAAAAAGGATCAAATTGAATAAAGAGTGAATGTATAATTATAGATTAAAAGAAAGAAAAAAGGGGTAAAATGGCAATTAAGCCATTTAGCATAGCTGAGGCGGCATTAAAGGAGTAAAATCTAATATTTTATTTGTTTTAATTATATAATTATGATATTTAAATATAATTTATATTATATTAATTTATGATAATTAAATTATAATGATATTATATTATTAAATAAATCAAAACATGTCAATTGTATGGATATGATAAAATACATGTGTAATATATGTATTTGTACATTTGTAATATAATTGTATATTTTCTTAAATTTTAAGTAAAAGATATTTATTAATTAAATCATTATATTAAAGATTTTATTTATTTGATAAATTAGTTAGATTAAGACAAATGTAAGGTATGATATAGCACAAATGTATTAATTATATTTGTTATTAAAATAGATATTTTATAATTATTAATTAACTTAAATATAAAATAAAGTAAATGAATAAAAAGAAAAGAAAACATAAAACAAAAGAAACAAAGCTAAAAGTAACAGAGGCCATTTCGAAATAGAGCAGGAAAGAAAAATGAAAGAAAGAAGAAAGGGAAAATTAGGGTTTTAAAGCTTGAAATTTAATTGCTAATATCGAGCCTGAAGCATCGGCCCACAAAGGAAAAGAAAAGATCGTCGAGGATTAAATCCGAAGAGAATTCTAGTTTGTATCACTACAATTCAAACTTTATCATTATTATGTGTTTAATTTACTAATTATGTGTGGTAACTATTTTAAGGTAAGTGTTTAGTAAAAATGAAATTTATGATTGGGTATGAAATTGAGACTGATACTGAACTAAATTATGGAATACTGAATATTGTTTTGAGTACTGAATTGAATTGTGAAGTTACTGATATTGTTATGTGTACTGCATTGAACTGTGAGATTACTAAGTAATGAATTACTGCAATAGTGTGAAACTAATTGAAATAAGGAATTATAATTGATACTAAACTAAGATGGAAATTGTACTGAAAAGTGAATTAAATACCCTATTAACTAGTCGGGCTAGTCGGATATAGTTGGCATGCCATAGGATATGGAAGAGTACGGGTTTTTGCCGGCTTATTGATCAGCCATTTATATACCGACTACTGTTACTGTTACCCGATTCGACACTTTGTGTGTCGAATACTGTTACAGTACTATTACATATTCAGCACTTTGTGTGTTGAATACTGTTACTGATTACTGCTACCGTTACTGATTACTGTTTAGGTGGTGTACCGTTAATGTACATGTGTAGTACTGGTGTGTAGGTTGGAATCCGTGTATCCGCCGGTCTGAGTCAAGTTAATATGGACAAATAAAATAAATTTACTGATAGAACTAAATTTGAATGATATGACATATGTGAAAGTTGAGAATTGAAATAAAGAATAATAATGGTATATATAATCAAATGATAATATAAAGATTGATCTGTTCATTAAGTGATGATAATTGTAATGTAAATGTATGTGTGTGTGATTTAATGTATTTAAATATAATTGAATTATAGTGATACCACTGAGTATATGCATACTCAGCGTACGGTTGTTTCCGTACGCAGGTTGTAGAAGTCAAGTACTGAACCAGCATCCAAAGCCAGACCCGACTTCAGTAAACTTTTGATGATGTATATTTCTTTTGGTAATGTGGCATGTACATAGGATGTATATAAGGTTATTATGTTTTGAATATAAATGGTTAAAATGTTAGTAGTACAAGTCTAAGAATTATAATGAAAGAAGTTTATTCGTTTGAATTTAATTAGTACATTGATAAATTAAATGATATTATATTGAATTGGTTGAATTCGTTATGTTTGGAAATGGATACAATTTTATTTGCAGGGGGTTTTATGTGAAAATAAGCAGAGGTGCTGTCGAAAAAAAAATTTTCTAGAGTACTTGAACGAGTCTCATTTCACTTTTAATATATGTTTTAGACTTCGAGAGTTCATTATAAGGACTTAGTTATTCAATTATACTATGAATGTCATTTTATTTATGAATTATTCGTAAGTTGTCTGATATATTCGGTAATGTCTCGCAACTCTGTTTTGGTGACGGTTCGGGGTTAGGGGGTGTTATAGAAATATTATGTCAAAGGTAATGAAACAATTTTTTTTTGGACTGAGACAATAAAATATTAAAGTAATGATCTTTGTAAGTGAAATTTTGTCTCATATTTAAATGATAAGTTATTTTATTTAATTACTTAATATTTTACTATGGGTTACTTCCCACCTCTTTTTTTTTTACTTACCTTTAAAATGTCATTTTATTCTCTTAATTATTTTTCAAAATAACAAAATTTTATTATAAATTAGACTAATTTTTATTTAATTAGAATAAGTATATTTTTAAAATACAAAATATATTAGTTAATAAATTTAAAAATAAACACTAAAATAATGTGCAACTCATATAACTTGAGAACTAATTTTCATTGATGTCTAAATCGGATCGGACCAATCGGTTGGATCAAAAACCGATCAAGATATCGGTGCGGGGAAATGACTTTGAACTAGTTAGACCAAGAACTAAGTTTTTATTATTTTTAATAACTTGTGCTAGTAATGCAAATTTGTTTTTTCAGCAGTTATAAACCATTATTTCTAATAGTTATAAACGATTTTTTTTAGTTACAAAATATTAAATATTTTTCTGATTGCTAAATGAAATATTACCTTTTTGTCCTTGCTAAATTATATTTTTCCCTTCCAAAATTTTATAAATAGGAGGCATTTTTCCTTCATTTGATACACAACTGAAAAACAAAGTTTCTTCTACTCTCTTTCTCTCCCTCTCGACTCTAGGAGTTTGGGTTTTAAGTGGGACCGTTTGTGACCCGTCCAATTTTGAGAATTGATCCTAGTGTGATTTTTTCCGATTAATTCTATTTTTAGATTATTTAGTAGAGTAATACTAATTGAGTTCTACTTTCCTTATTCGGGTCTACGAATATCGTAGAATTGTGTTAACTTTGGGGGACAACATCCACTATACGATTACACCAGTCAAGGTGATTTCGTTTTTAAGACAATAATTCTTTCATGGCACATTAATACCTTATTCATTTATTCTGAATTTATTTTCCGGTCAATACTAACGAATTTGTTTTGCTATGTTCTAAAAATTTATAATTTCTAATCAAACAAATTTTTAGAATATTCATGAAACAAAGGCTACAAAATTTAGGTTTGGGTTTTAGATAGACAATGACACGTGTGCGGGAATTCAAACGGGGTACCCGGCAAGTTGCTAAAATATGTTAATCCCCTACGCATAGTTGCATTTAGAAATCTTTCTTAGTACTATGATTACGTGACATTAATGTTTTAAGAATTTTATTTTATATTTTAAAGTGAAGTAAAAAATATATCTGCTTCCGCGTGAATGAAGGGCCTACCCACATGGACAAGTTGAATCCAAATTCCTACAAACGTAAACTTCTTTGCTTACGACTTCTAGATGGAGCTCCCAAACTTGGAATCAAAGTAAACTGCTCCCACATATTATTGAATTCAGTTGTTGAGTTCAAATTAAAATTGATAATTTTTTTATTTAAGTTTAATTATAAAAATATAATATATAATTACACTACAGATCACTCTAAAATAACATCGTTTTTTTTAGTCTCTAATTTTTTTCATTTAATCACTTTAATTAAGATAATTGTTCGAATTGATCACTGTCGATGAAAGTTCCGTTAATCTACTAATGGATTACTGATGTGATATTTTTTATGTTTAACTAAAGCTAAGGACCTTTCTATAATTAATCTGAAACACTTTTTATTTATTTATTTACAACATGAAAATTTTAATAGTGACATCACTTAACATTTGAATCCTCTTCAAGAAGAAAAATCCAACCGTAACAACGACGAACCATGACCATGATCCATCCTTTTCGACGAACCCCTTTGTTAGCATAACACTACTAGTTACCCTGCCGCTACCAACAAGATCATGGGAAACCAAACATAATGAAAAAAAATCAAAATCTATACTGTATAGATAATGAAATGTGAAATCCAAATAACTTAGGTAGCTCAATACTAGAAGCACAACAGTTATGGGTGATTAAGAAAGATACTAAAAGCACAAGGTCGACCAATGACCCATTCCACACAATTTCTACTTATGATGATTGAAAGCAATAAGTTATCCATTACTGAGACCGTAAGTACTGCTTCTGCAGTTGCTGGTTCAAGGCAAGATAATTGAGTTGTTGGATGATGAACATTAGTTGATTCAAGAACCGTCCATTGACATAATTCTGTCGACAAACAGGCATGTATACATTTTCCCTTCTGATCTATTCCGTTTCCTGAACGTGAAAAATGCCTTTTTCCCACACATTTCGCATCTTGCAGTTGACTTGATTACCATATCAGCAAGCGGAATTATGTCAAATCTAAATTAGATTTATTGTGAATGATCATCACCTCATAATCCCCATCTAAGCCCTCGTTGTATTATATGAAATAAATGAAACACATGTATTTATTTTGCTATTATTTTCATACATAATATGTTTATTTCAACTCTTTCAAAATTCAAACGAATTTCAATTTTGAACAGACAATCTACCCATATTCAACCAAAATTTAATTTAAAGCATTTGCAAAACTTAAATACCTAATCTAACATTTTTATTCCACAATTAACCATTTAGTTAAATTAAATATTAACAAAACCTAGAGTGCTCTAAATAATGAAACACTTAAAACTATACTTTATGGCCGTCTGCCCTCCTTTCCTTTTTTTTCCGCAAACATAAATAAAACCCTAAACCCTATTTCAGAATCGAAACACTTAGCCGACAACCACTTTATAAATTCAATCAAGCTTACTGTTGAGTTATTGAGTTAGTGCATCAAGTTGTTGAGTGTCATAAACTAAATTATTTTCTTTAGCCTTATCATCAAGTGGTTCTAATGTTTTTTTTGGGGTTATATCTTCATTTTATTTTGATTATTTCAATTTTAACTTATAAGATTAGTTAATGAGGTCAATTTTATAATGTTAATCTTTGATGCATGACTAATTTGGATACTCGAATGAAGAAGAAAAGAAGAAGAGAATCGGAAAGTTTGGGAATTTTAGGATTTCTTGCAATAATTAAAGCAAACCCTGGTGGCCACCGCCTCCGCCTCCGCCTCCGCCGGCCTTAGCTAAGAATAAAAGGTGGTAGATAAGTCAAAGCATGGCGTGGCTTTCTATACGTAACCTCCTTCACTTTTAAGACTTTAGAAATTATGTCGCTTTCTTCTTCTTTTTAATCATTTTATAACCCACATAATCATAATAATCTAACAATGAAGACCATGATTGGTGAGGATATCTTTAAAATTTCATCAGCCGGCCGAAAAGAAAACATAGGAACTGAATGAATGGAAGCAATATGGGCTAAAATGATTGATGTTGGACTCAAAATTTTGGTAATTGTTATAGGCTTCGTGTTGAATAAGCTATTGGGTTTTATTGTGCATAGCTCATAACCATTAGCTAAAACAATTGGACAAATCTTCGTCTTCCAAAGTAGAAGAAAGTTTTATGTATTTTTAATCCCTGCCTGGGCTTCATAACTTGCTCCCTCTTTTGGTGTAATGTAAGGGGTGAATGAGGAAGATTCCAGGGGACGAGAAAGAATTTTTTTTTTTAAATCTGTATGAATTTAGGTTGTATAAAAATGAAAAGGAATAAAATAATTAATGGAAAAAATTATTATTTTTAAATTTATTGTATTTTTAAAATAAATTTATCGTATCATTTCAGCTTTGTGTTAATCTCGAATTTAAATCCATATTAAGTTATTCGAGATTTAAATTTTTTTAATCTTTTCAGATTTTAACCACTTGAAGATGAAATTATTTAAAGTTTAATTGGTTTTTAATAATTAAGATATGAGATTTGATATAGATCACAAATCTTACAGGCTTTTCTTGTTTTATTAAGTAGTCTGCTTCTGCCAATTAATAGCACTAACTTGCTTTAGCGTAAGTAAACGTTATTCTCTTCCTCCACATGAAAACGAGTGTTTGCAGGATAGCATTTATTATTTAAATTAATGTATGCTATCTAAGAAATAATTGCACGTTGAGCTAGACAAGCACCAAAAAATTAAGAGATGTTACTCAACATATTCAACAAATAAGGCAAGCAAGTTAAAACCATCTCACCAAAACTTACTCTCTTCATCTCTTGTTCAAACTACCCTTCTTAGATTGACTGAAAAAAAGTGCCATATGAGCACTAAATTAAACTTTTGATCTATTTACATGTTAGGTTGTCCCTTTTGAAATTAAATTTAAATAGCCCTTAAAATATATTTTATTTTTTTTAAATAATATACTTAAAATTTTATATAAAATTCTTATTTAAATTACCTAAATATATCCTTCAAAAAATTTTCTCAAGTTTATCTAAATTCAAATATGCTAGGGAATGGATTGAATATGTTTAAATTTAGATAAACTTGAGGAAATTTTTTTAGGGCTATATTTGGGTAATTTAAATAAAAATTATATATTTTAACTTTATTGTTTAAAAAAATAAAAAATGAGAAGAATTTATTTTTGTTATTCTTATATCTTTTAAAAGATATTTAAATTTAATTTCAAAAGGGGACAAACCAAACATGTAAATAGACCAAAAGTTTAACTTGGTGTTGCCATACTCTCTTGTGGCACTTCTTTTCAACCAATCTAAAAAGGGTAATTACTTCATCAGGTCCCTAAACGTTTTACCTTTACGTACTTCTGTTTAGTGCCGCCAATTTGTTAGCCGAAACTAAAAAGAATTGTTTTATGCTTTTATTTTTTACAATGATTAAAGCATGATTGAGAGATTTTTAAGGTGGTACCACTTGAGAAAGTGGCAGTACCCAACTCTATTATAAAAATCAGGTTATTTCCATAATTAATCTTGAAATTGAATTATTTTCAAACTTTTTTTTAATTTATATAATCAATTCCTAAAAAAAGTCTTCAAAACACGAAAAGGAGGAGGGAGCAACAACACCTTGTGGGCACTTTAGCGGGTGGCCAGGCGCTGCCTTGGAGGTTTCATCTGTTTTTCTCCTTTTTCCTCACCGAATTGTTCGTTTAAACCTTGAAACAACTTTGGGTCTTATTTTCACTAGTTATACTTGGGTCTACATCAACAAGGACACTAAAGCAAACCTTAAGGGCACGTTTGGTTCGCTGTATTGGATTAGAGGCGTATTGGATTAGAGGTGTATTGGGATTAGAGGTGTATTGGATTAGAGGTGTAATAGCTAATCCACTGTTTGGTTGAATGTAATGGAATAGAGGCGTAATAGTAAAACTGTGTTTGGTTGAATGTAATAGAGGTGTAATAGCATAATGGAAAAAACTAAAATGACTAGAATACCCTTAGCATAAATTTATTTTGGTAAATGATTATTGTTATTGTTATTTAAATTATAATAAGATTATTATTATCAATAATAAATAATTTAATCATATTTAAACATAATTATTATTAAATATATTTTAATTAAAATATATAATTTAATAAAATTCTTAATAATTAATATTCTTATATTAATTTACTGAAATCATAATATATGATACTGTAAAATATAAATTAACATAATTATTATTAAATATATTTTAATTAAACTATATAATTTAATAAAATTCTTAATAATTAATATTCTTATATTAATTTACTCAAATCATAATATATGATACTATAAAATATAAATTAACATAATTATTATTAAATATATTTTAATTAAAATATATAATTTAATGAAATTCTTAATAATTAATATTCTTATATTAATTTACTGAAATCATAATATATGATACTGTAAAATATAAATTAACATAATTATTATTAAATATATTTTAATTAAACTATATAATTTAATAAAATTCTTAATAATTAATATTCTTATATTAATTTACTCAAATCATAATATATGATACTGTAAAATATAAATTAACATAATTATTATTAAATATATTTTAATTAAACTATATAATTTAATAAAATTCTTAATAATTAATATTCTTATATTAATTTACTCAAATCATAATATATGATACTGTAAAATATAAATTAACATAATTATTATTAAATATATTTTAATTAAAATATATAATTTAATGAAATTCTTAATAATTAATATTCTTATATTAATTTACTGAAATCATAATATATGATACTGTAAAATATAAATTAACATAATTATTATTAAATATATTTTAATTAAACTATATAATTTAATAAAATTCTTAATAATTAATATTCTTATATTAATTTACTCAAATCATAATATATGATACTGTAAAATATAAATTAACATAATTATTATTAAATATATAACTTGAAAATTATATTCTGCATAAACATAATTAACTTATACTAAGAAAAAGTTAGATGAAAATGAAATTGTACATCATAATCAATATGTTCAAAAGTTTTACAACATCAAAAAGTTTGAACATTGATATTTAATGGTGAGAAAGAAATCTTCTGACCCATTCCAATCGGGCAACAGAAGGTAAACTGAAGAAAACGATCATTTGAGTTGGATGATCGGGAATTTTACTCAAAGCATCATACCGCTGATCGTCGGTTAAACCTTCAATTGACCATAAGGCTGAATATAAATTTGAAGCTTTCTCTTCCATCTTTTCTTCAGACTTCTGCTGAACTACCACCTCGGAGGCAATACTCATACTGATTCTATCGCCAACGGCCTGGATTTTTTCCCCCAACAAGGTGGCAGCCTCCTCAAATGAAGCATACACATTATCACGAGCATCATATTTCTTTTTTCTCTTGTTTGAAGATGAGGAACCCCCTTGATCTCTATCTCCTCGCGGATCCATACCGGAAACATCCATGTCGTCTAAAGAGACGTCAGCTTCGCAGTCATAGAATGTGTTTCTCTCTTCATTCATATCTGTAGTACGATCATCCTCAGCATGTATTTCCTCAAGAACATCAGCAGCTGTTTGAGCGTCTTTCCCAGTCGCCCGATCTCTTGCGTATATGGCAGTAAGCTGGTTGTAGTAAGGGAAAGAACGATGTCTGAACTGAGAGGCTTCTTTGTGACTCTGAAAAAAACGAGGAAATCATATTAGTTATAAGTTTTGTAAAAAAGCAAATAAATACTTGAAATACATTTTACCTTAACATAGGATTCCCAAACTACATCTTCAGCAACAACGAGCTGCCTATGCTCGTCCCAACCAAAACCGCTGTTGTTTTGACCATTAAGCATGTCGTAGACGACTGACCATTCCCTTTTTAAGCACCTAATCCGAGATTCAATATTTGGTCTCGCCTTCAACATTGCTCCTGGTAAAGCCTTTTCTAGCATTTTCTCTAGCTCGTTCAAATAACCGGCTTTGAATCCGGTATCAGCATTAAATGTTCCTACATTGTGCAAATCCACCATGCAAGAAACCAAGGCTGCATCCTCTTCTGGAACCCATTTTCTCTTGCTTCCTCGAGAAGCTTGAGAAGAAGCACCCGTTGGTGGAACACCTGACATATTGTTCTTAAGAAAAAAAACAAATTAACATTATTTACTATTTTGAATATCATGAATCAAAAGGTGAACAATTTATAATATTATATCGGTAGTTCAATACTAATTTTAAATTTATAACACATGCTGAATGAAAAGATAATTAAATTATAATTCAACAAAGTTTAGTACAATACAGAATATTAATCAAAGACCACCAAAGTTTCATAAACTAGATACATAAAATAACATCAACAAATCAATTCAAACTCAATTTGTCCCTAAACCTAACTAATTTCTAGATGTTTGCCATTCATCGAACATTTGGTTGGCTAGTTCCATCCTCCAAGTTGCCCAAGCATCCGATGGATGAATATTTGTGATATTCGGTTCATCGTCATCCACCACATTAGTAGGTAATCCTTCTCCCACCTCCGCTTCAATGGGATCAATACTCATATGGGTTCGAATAAAATTATGGAGCAAACAACATGCAATAATAATTCTATTGTGCACCCTTACAGGATAAAACGATGGACTCCTAAGTATTCCCCATCTAAGTTTTAATAAGCCAAAGCATCTTTCAATGACATTACGTGCTGAGGCATGTTTCATATTAAAAAACTCTTGCGGAGAACTTGGCTGATAACCCTGACGCCACTCGTTCAAATGATATCGCTGTCCTCTAAATGGTGCAAGAAATCCCTCACAATTTGTGTATCCAGCATCAACTAGATAATAACAACCTATAAAATAATTTTTTAAAAAATGATTAATTCAGCAAACAAAGTTTGATCTCAATGAGTAATTCAAATTCCTCTAAGTATACACTGTACCATGAGGAACTTTAAGTCCATGTCTTCTACTGATGGCATCTCGGAGCACCCGTCCATCGGCAACTGAACCTTCCCAACCAGGAAGAACATAAACAAATTGCATATCAGGTGTACAAACACCTAGCATATTTGTTGCTATGTCACCTTTTCGGGTTCGATATCTAGGTTTATCAGCTGTTGGCACCCTAATCTTTATGTGGGTTCCATCAAGAGCACCTAAGCAATTCTATATCACATGATATAAAACCTTGTGTTAGAATACTAATTTAAATCTAAGTGAACTAAATGTTGTACAAGCTATATCTAAAACTCAGTCTACTACCTTAAACCATTTCCACCTTGTGTCAGAAGAGTCGGCTGTAATTGGCTCCGGCTTTTTAAATAAGACATCTTGTAAGCGTATGACAGCATCTAAAACACTATGAAATGCTCTGCTTACAGTTTCCCCGGACCTTCTAAAGTGATGCTTGATAACTCGATTTTTCAGGTGATGGGAGATGATATGTAAAAACATTGCTACTTGCTCATCAACAAGCATGAACCTTGACGACTTCAATCCCCCTATCGATTCTAACATCTCACATAGTTTACAAAAGGCAGTTCTATTCATCCTAACTTGTTCAATACAAGTCTCGTCACTAGCATATACAAGCCTCTTCACATAATCCCGTTTTGCATAAAAATCTAAGGTGTAGGACCTAATCCTTGGTTGATAAGTCTGTAGGCTAAGGCTGGCACCCATTCTAAACAAGAACCAAATCGCAATTCTACAGATTTCCAACCATAATGTCAAAGCAAGACCAATTCTTTTACGCCTCACACTTTGTGCAATTAAAGGCAGACGAGCCATTACTGCAACATATTAAAATTATAACACACACTATCAATGAATTGAAGTTGCAATTACACATTATAAAATAAAAATAAACAATACAAATTTAGAACACACGAAGCAAAATAGTTGATACTAAATGATATCGTTGCAACTTTAATTTCATTTCTTTATGAATCACCCAAACAATAAAGAAATTATAAAGCATGTATAATTGACCTAAAATTAATTGTTGGTGTATGTATAATTGACCTAAAATTACTTGTTGGTTTAATGTTATTGTCCCTAAAAAACATTGCTGGTGTATGTATAATTGTTGGTTTAATGTTATTTACCCTAAAAAACATTGTTGGTGTATGTATAATTGTTGGTTTAATGTTATTTACCCTAAAAAACATTGTTGGTGTATGTATAATCTTTTAATTTTACGTATATTTTAGATATATATGATAATTTTTATTAATTAATATAAAAATATAATTCTCTCCACATAAAATTATATCAACATTAATACTTAACAAACAGGTTTCATGTTTATTATTAATTTCAAATTATTAATATTAAAGATAAAAATTATAATAATTATATCAACATTAATACTTAACAAACAGGTTTCATGTTTATTATTAATTTCAAATTATTAATATTAAAGATAAAAATTATAATAATTACAATTATATTTATGTTATTAATAATGTTCTCATTATTAGTATCATAATATTTATAATTTAATTAAACATCGAATTTATAATAAATTACCTGTACTATTTTAAATAATAACAACCTTTGCCGCATGAAGAATTTTTTTTTGATAGATTAGGTCACAAGCCCCATTTTTGGTTTAATTATTCTTTCGTCTCTATATTTTTTACACATTTAAATTTTAAATTATTTATTTATAATTTTAAAAATTTAATCCTTTTACTTTGTTAAATTGGATTAAGTGACAATTTTAACTTAAAATTGCTCTCATGACAAATATTATACAAGTAATAAACTAGGTAAGCAAATCTTAAGATTGTTAAATATGAATAAAAATAATAATCGGATGGATTATTTATTTTTTAAACTCGTTAAATTATTTGACTAAAAATAGTAATCGATAAATAATTTAAATACCAATGTAAAAAAAATTAGAGACAAAAGTAAACGAAATTAATATGGTTTAAGCAATAGTGACGTAAACCATAATAAAAAGAGAGCAATTAATCACATTAAATTAGCTTACTTTGGTCGGTGAAATGTCATATAAAGAAAGATATAATTATAATTTAGCTTTGGTAAATAGATTACAAACTTTCACCCTAAAACATCATGAAGGGCATGAAAAGTGATGCTTGAAAGGTAAGGTATTTTAATGAAATTAATTACTTGCTTTTACAAGTTTTTTCAATAACATCAGCATTTTTTTGAAAGCAAATGAGGAAAGCCTATTTTGAATGCTATTTGAAACTGAAAGTAATTACTTGCTTGTTTTAATGGCTGACTTTTTCCTTTGTATTATCATGGCCTATGTTCAAAACACATGCTCTTCAAATCCTATACTCGTCCCAATCAAGAACAAATCAAAATTTTCCAGCAGACAAGGTCCAAAAGAACTAAAATAACAAATTCTATTGACTAACAAATCAAGAACAAGGTCCAGCAGACTAAAATAACATTTCATCTTCCACAACAGTTTCATCTTATACTCACTAACAAACTAAAATAACATTTTCCAGCAGACTATCAAAACAATGTCCAGAACAAACCAACAAAATCTTGTGATATTACTAGCAGAAAATACATAATTATGTTTAATAAATGATCCAAACACAATGTACTTTGATAAGTTCAAAAACCAACAATAGAACTTAATGACTGTAACAAGTTGATAAAAGGTAGTTGTAGGGAATTTTGCAAAAATATTATTGCTTTTTAAAAAGTTCCGATGAAACATTAGAAGTTTGACTATAGAATTCAGAACTTTGGACCTACAATTAAACATAAACATATAGATAGCTTGGTTAGAAGAAAAAAATCATATTACACTGATTGGAAAATCCAACTCATCATTGCTTTTCTGTTTATCAAAGGCTGAAAATATCAAATTTTATTCGTAATTTACAACAAAGTAATTATATACATATGACTCAAATTCATATTTTGCCCAAATTCATAGATTAAAACACAAAAAGAAAATAGAAATTCTTACTCATATCAAACATCCTATTCAATCAATAACAAGCTGTCAAATTCCAAAATGTTTAATATCTTAAAAAAATCATATTTCTGTTCATCCTAATTAACTATTTAGAAAAAATGGAATACATGAAAGACCTCTAAGTATCAGTATCAGTATCTTCACCCCTAAACCCCAAAGCCAGACTACACAAATTGCATCTAACAGCTTCTAGTTTCACTGATCTACACTCAGCATGAAATTCAATATTCTTAACATTATAAATTGTTTTGAACATTCGTTATCATCTAACATTTTCATCTTACCTATTTTTGCTACTTTCAGATGACCAAATTACAACAGAACAAACAAACAAAAGAGGATTTGAGGCACTATTATTGTCTGAATGAGTCGGGAGTAATTTTCAAATATGAATGATAATTTAATTTAATTCAATAAAGATTTGGAAACTTTTGTTCAACATCAAAAAGTTTCACAAAATAAAACCAGACTACGACAAAATTTATGGGCAAAAGTAGAGATAATATTGTTACTAAACAGACACAAGAAAAATGGCTAAAATACAATATTACACAAGCACAAAAGCATATCAAAATCAATATAACACCACTTATTTTTAAAATGTCAAAACTTATAATAAATACATGACACCTTAAACATGATTATGACACAGAAAACAAATGAACAAGCCTTGGATACACAAATTGCAAATTCTAACACTAAATTATTTCATCGGACATCTTTGAGCCTTATGTTTTTTCCATTACACACCTTACAAGTGTTTTAGTGATTGCAATAAGTTGATGGATTGAAATAACTTGGTGATGAGCTTTTTAATTCTAGATCAATGACATAATCTCTGTTCATTGGGAAGGTTATCTATTTTGACTCAAGGAAGGAGGGGTATATGCAATTTAACTCTAAAGACAATCTCTTCCAACAAGGATGAATAATGGATATTGCTTTAAGGTTCTATTAGGGTTTTTTGTTGTACGGATATATTTAGAAGCTCAATTTATCTCATGGATTTATGGTCTATACCTATAATCACTTGCATATCAAGTTTTAAGCCTTTCCTCAGTATTGACGCTCTTTCAGTTCCCCACCTTCTTATAACCACTAATACTCTCTTAGTCTCTACCACCAGAATTTCTCAATACAATTTCCATTTACTTTGACTCCCATTTTCCGTCTTTTTCTTTTCCTTATAGAGCATCAAGAGTGAGCAAGATGCAAAAGGCAAATCAAATTGACAAAACTTGAGCAGCATTCTTACCTATTTTTGCTACTTTCAGAGGACCAAAAGAACTCAATGATCTTACCTATTTTTGCTACTCAGTTCAGGCACTTAAACAAACAAACATTGGAAGAAATCTCATTCGCGGTTTTGAAGATCAGAAAAGGACTCGAAAATTACAATAGAACAAACAGAAATCGAAGATTAGCAGAGAAGAGAGAACAACTTCGAACGGCATGCATTTCTTAAGCCTAACCAACAACAGAAAACACATTTCAATTCAACATGCAATACAAACAGAATAAAATTGGCTAAAACTAACCTATTAGCAAATCGGGGCACAATGAAGAACCTGAAAAAAGCAAAAGGGGAAACCGATTAGATAAAAACAATAGATCATATTTACCTCGAAAGTATTGGTTTTCATCTACAATAGCAAAGGATATTAATCTATCGGGAAACATAGACTAACCGATGACGCAAATCGGCAGAAACTGTGAGCAAATCGGCCGAAATAGAAAAGAAAATAATCGGGGGAGCAAATCGGCAGAAAAGGGAAGAAAATAATACTGGGAAAAAGCAATGAAACAAGGAAGCAATTCGGATGAAGGTGGGAAACGGAAGAGAAACAGAGGGGATCGATTAGGGGTAAAAGAGGGAAGGTTTAGGGAAGGGTCATCTAATCTGAGAATAAGGGGGGGAGTAGAAATCGGTGTTTTTCACCGATTAGGGAAGTAAGGGGATACACGCGTATTAGCAATACGCTCAACCAAACGGCGTCTTAGATTGGTATTAGGTGGGCCCCACCGATTAGGGGTGTATTGGCTTAGCCAATACACCAAACCAAACAAGCTGTAAAAGGCAATTGACTCAGAAATAAGACATACATTAAATGCGAATGGATAGTCATGTTTTTTAACAATAAGTACAATTATTTTAGAATTATTCAATAGATATTTATATTTGAATAATTATGACTCTTTATTATTAATTAAGTAACATAATTTTTGATAACAAGAGATATAGTTTATCACTATGAATGGAAAATCTTGATTAATAATTACGCGACATAACTTTTGAGCCTCTTGTAACTTTCAATTATAACTATTGAAATATTATAAATATTTTAAAAATTTTCCAACAAATAATATTGTTTGGACTATTGAATCGATTAGATCGATCAATCAATCGATTTGATTCTGGGCTTTGTTAACATGGATAAATAAAGTGATAACAGGTGGTGAAAAATAATATAAGTGTTCTGGGTAATTTAAAAGAAAAATAATTTAAATCTATATCTATAATACATTGGCACTAAAGCTTTTAATTCCACGTTAAAAAATTATTATACGTAACATTTATTTATTTTATTTTTTAACGGTCAATAAGAATATGCAATGATTTCTTAATACTTTTGTGGAGTAAAAAAACCTATCGCCATATTTAAGTATCCATATATATTGCCTACTTCTATAGAGTTTTATAGGAGTTAATAAAGGCATTTAACTTTTATGGAATAATATTAGAATTAGAGTTGAATTATCCATCTAAGTATAAAGTTGGATTCGAAATTTGGTAGGTTTGAATAAAAATATTCGGAAGAATTTTAGAATACCGTATGAGTAGACCTTTTTAAGGGTCAGGTTATCCATCTAATTCCAAAGGCTTGTTCTAAATTTGGAAGAGTTTGGGTAAAAATGTTAGGATTGAAAAATGAATTTAGATAAAAAAAATTAGATCCATTTAAAATATGGGTAGACTTTGGGCTCAAAAATTCAAGACCCATTCCTAGTTCAACCCTATTTTTAAAAAAAGTTTGTAATATATTATATCATGATATTTTTATATATTATGTAATTTATAACACAAAAACTAAATCTATAGTAATATATAGTACTATAATGTAAATATTAAAAAAATGTTGTCTATATAAAAAGTGTTAAAATACTAAAAAATAAAAAAAAATTAAAGAAAAAATGATATAACTAATTTTCAAAAAAAATTAAAATAATATGAATAGATTTAAAATAAGCTTAAGTTTACCATTTATAAATGTGAGTAGGTTTGGGCAAAATTTTAAGCTTATATATTGAATCGTATCGCTTAAACTCAGGTCATGAACATCTCCATATACGAGCATGACCAAGATTATTTTTAAATTTTATAATATAGTGTTTATATATTAATTAATTTATATAAAATGAAATAAAAATGTATAATATTTAAAAATATGTTGTTGAGATGTTATATATTTTGAGAAAAAGAAACAAAAGATGCAAGGGATAGGTGGAATAGAAACTTGGGTTCCAAACAAAGCGTCGAGATGGACGAGTTTGACCGGAAAGCTTGAAAGGTGGCGAAGCAGTGCTTTTCATGGACTTTTTCTTCTTATTGACAAATATGCCCTTCTAGCCCCTTTACCTTGCTTGCGTGTGAGTGAGTGAGACAGATTTTGGCTTTTTCCCTTTTTTCTTTGAACATCATGCGGCAGGCCTGTCCCATTGACCAATATTGAGTAGCTAAGGGTAGCACGGTCATTTACCTCCTTTTTTATTGGTTAAATTTGGCAGCCTTCTAGATGGGGAATCATGAACCAATGCGATGACGTTTAATCTCGCCGACATCCCACAAATTTCTTTAGAACCTTCCCCCAAAAGTGTAAATTTCATATCCTTTGTTTGGAGGATTAATTTAGAAAATTGGGTAAACAATAAAAGAATTAAAAATGGAAGATTTTAGCCTCTTTTGAAATTCCCCAATTGTCCCTTGCTTTATTTCAGTAGTCAAAACGTGTTTTTGTTTTGATTGTTTTATTTTTCATAAAAAAAACATGTTTCTTTTTTTAATTTATAAAATTATAGATAGGGTTTTACTCAATATAAAATGTGCAATTCTCGGCCTACAACTTTGAATTTGATTAAACAGCTAAAAGGAAAATGCATTAAACACTTAAATTATTTTTTTAAAGAAAGGATTTGTCTCACCATCTTTACTTTAAATTGATTTTTTTTTGTAAACCTTAGCAACCCAAATCCCTGCCACAATTATAAAATAATTATTTCATAAAATAATGCATAAATGTAAGAAAATTATTTGGTATATTATCATTAGAGTTTTTAGACTCTACAAGTGATATTACAGGTTGACAAGTATTCCATAAAAGTCTAGTAAAAGGGTTAGTATTTGGCATACGGATAGTGATTTTTTTTTATTCCACGAGCAACCTTGGAAATTTGACATGTGTCTTTTTTAAAAATATTTTTTATATATTCTACTATAACTTTGCAGAACACTTGTCAACCCCTAACTCTACTTGTAGAGTTTAAAAAGAGACATTTATCAAATTTTTTTGTACAAAAGACATTTGTCAATTTTAGTTGAGTTGTTTTTTTTATTGAAAAATTGAATGAATTGTTAATTTTTTAATGGTAAAAACATGATAATTTGTCAGGTAATTTACACGTATTTCATTGCTATTATTTTTATTTTTTATTTTTATAATAACTTTTATGAAGTTGTTGATGTATGGGATCAACAAAGAGGAGACACAAAGGAGGAAGTAATAGTGTTGACGGAGGTCAATTCACCCTATCTGGACAAAGAGTCAAAAAGTATAAAGAGTGAAGATGGTGGAGATAGATGCCGAGAGTGTAGGTGAATGTGCTAAAGACTTAATCATTTCTTCATCGTATTGGGGATTATTTATAGGCGAGATCCCACGTTGGGTAACGTTAACATGGCATATCCGCAATCAGGTCATCAATATGGGACGCGTGGGGCAGATGTCCTTGATGAGATGTATTCTATCATTTCTTTTTATTCGAGGTACAGAGCAATTGAATTTACATGGAGTTTAGTGACTAGAGGGATTGCATTCTTAATAGATGGTCGGGTGCCTAGAGGAACGAGTGGTGGCTACATTCTGGCGAGCAAGTGGTTAGCTTTCTTGAACAACTAACTCTCGCTTGACCGAGTGGTTGAGCTAGGAAATAAAGCTTTTGGTGATCTTTTGGTCTATAGCAAACAAAGTGTGTTGCTCATGTAGCCCGTCGTGCTGTCATGTGTCCCCAATCAGTGAAGTTATAACAGAAATTCACATGAATTACCATATGCGCTATCACATTAATATTGTTAAAATTTTTAATAAATTAGTTAAATTTTCCTTAAAAAGTGAATAAAGTTAGAACCAAGTTTTTTTATAAAAGGAGTGAAAAGTGTAGTTTTGTCCTTACAATGAGGGCAAAAAAGTAAAACGGAAGAAAGGACCACGCATGGTAAATTGAGACAAAGAATGAGGTAGTTTTACAGCTTGGTCCTAGCAATCCAAAATCTCTTAATTCTGTTTTGGATAATTTTAGGAATTAAAAAGAAGAAAAAAAGTTAACAAGTTAGGCTTGGATTGGAGGCCCTGCTTTATCTCTCCCTCTTCCCATTCAATTCAACTGCAATTCCCTCTTTCTTCCTTCTTCTCTTAATTTTCTTCTGAATTTTCATGCACTTTAATACTAATACAAGAATATTCTTCATCTCATCCTCATTGTTCCCTACCCTTTCTCTTCTCATCTTCTTTTAAATATAATTCACTCCTCAATTGTGATTTCTCTTTCATTTCATTGCCTATTTTCCATTTAAAGTTCCATCCTTTCCCCTGTTTTTTGGTCGGAATCCTCTTATTAAAATTTTTCCAGATAATATAGAAACAAGATTTCAAAAAAAAAAAAGTTGTTGAATTTTTTTTTTGGCCTATTTGAAACAAGTTTTAAATTTCAAAGCCTGAGTCTTTAAGAGGGCCATTCCCCGCTCTCTTTGCTTAAAGAGACCAAATTTTGATTATTTCTTGGGTTTAAATTCAAACACCCATTTTTATTATTTAGATTAAGTTTTGGTTTTGAATTCATGGGAAATTGTTGTGTGACTTCAGCAGCTGCTTCCCATGAGAATAACAAGAAAAAGAATAAGAAGAAAGGAAACAAGAAGCAAAACCCATTTGACAATAGCAACGGAAGCCCTAAACTCATCGTTTTAGAGGAGCCAACCGGTAGAGAAATTGAACAAAGATATGAACTTGGACGTGAGCTTGGGCGTGGCGAGTTTGGGATCACATATCTATGTACGGACAAAGACACAGGCGAGAACTTTGCATGCAAATCGATATCAAAGAAGAAGCTGAGGACGGCTGTGGATATTGAGGATGTGAGGAGGGAAATTAAGATCATGAAGCATTTGCCAGAACATCCAAATATTGTCACCTTGAAAGATACTTTTGAGGATGACAATGCGGTGCATTTGGTTATGGAGTTGTGTGAAGGTGGTGAGTTGTTTGACAGGATTGTTGCAAGAGGCCATTACACCGAGAGAGCTGCTGCTGCTGTCGCCAAGACCATTGTTGAAGTTGTTCAGGTAACTTCTTCTCTTTTCCTTTCTTTTCTTTTTTGAGCTTGGTCCTACGGGGGGATGTTGGTTGAATTTTGTTTGGTGGCTACTTATTATTGTTGTGACAGATGTGCCACAAGCATGGGGTGATGCATAGAGATCTCAAACCTGAGAACTTTCTTTTTGAAAATAAGAAAGAGACAGCAGCTTTGAAGGCGATCGACTTTGGTTTGTCAGTGTTCTTTAAACCAGGTAATGTAATTTAAAACCATGACATGAATAACTTATTTTCTTTGTTCAATCTATTGAAGTTTGAATCTTTTCCTTTTGCAGGTGAAAGGTTTACGGAGATAGTTGGAAGTCCATACTACATGGCTCCGGAGGTGCTGAAAAGGAATTATGGGCCTGAAGTGGATGTTTGGAGTGCTGGGGTGATCCTTTACATCTTACTTTGTGGTGTCCCACCTTTTTGGGCAGGTTAGTATGTAACTTCTGATGCATTCATGTTACAAGCTGTGAAATTACAATTGGTTGATAAAGAACATAAAAGAATTATTCTACCGCACAAGGGCGATATTATGTGAAAGTTGACAATGGTACATGAATACACTAGTTCATTACTATTTCTACCCTTCAATACCTGACTGAACAGTTCAACACATTTTTCCTCAGTTTGATGCTCCTTTCCAGATTTTTATTTGTTTTTTTCCATCTTTCGTTTTTATTCAGTTTCTCTTTGTTCGCTCTAACTTTCCTTCCTATGCAGAAACTGAACAAGGAGTTGCACAAGCGATTCTTCGCTCTGTAGTAGAGTTTAAGAGGGATCCTTGGCCTAAGGTTTCTGCTAGTGCAAAAGACCTTGTGAAGAAGATGCTCAATCCTGATCCAAAGCGGCGACTTACAGCTCAGGAAGTACTAGGTATATTTTAGTTCGAATGATAAAGGTTCTCTGTTCATGAAAATTTTTAGTTGCCACTAAAACAAAAGAAGTTTCTTAGCAAAATTACATTGCTGTTTATTAAAATTCCTGGAACTGAATCATTTCTTGCTTATCAAATTCAGCTCATCCTTGGTTGCAAAATGCAAAGACGGCTCCAAATGTTTCCTTGGGTGAAACTGTGAAGGCAAGGCTCAAGCAGTTCTCTGTAATGAACAAGCTCAAGAAAAGAGCTCTCAGGGTAATCCCTTTTTCTTTCTGTTTTTTTTTTTTTTTGGAAATAGAACCTGAATAAAGCTTCCATTCCTTAGCTTTTTGACATTTCTCCCAATTTTGTATTCTGGGAAAATCTTATACTAATAGGTAATAGCTGAGCATCTTACGGTGGAGGAAACCGCAGACATAAAAGAGCGATTCCAAGAGATGGATACTGGCAATAGAGGCAAGATTAACATTGATGAGCTAAGGGATGGGTTGCATAAACTTGGCCAAATTATTTCTGATGCAGATCTTCAAGTAATAATGGATGCAGTAAGTTCTACTTTAAAATTGCTTTATCTTTTTTGTCCTTGATCTTAGGTTGGGAAGGGTTGAATAAGTGTCACCATTAGTTAGTGCTGCTAGCGGTTTATAATGTCTGGACTTCGCTTTGGTACAACAATGCTGTTATCTCTTTTAGTGACCCATTGTTATATTGAGCACGGAAAAAAAAACCTGTTGAAATATGTGCATTGTGAGGATAATCGAAGTGTTTGGATATTTTGGAAAAAAGTAACTGAACTTTTTTTTTTTAATATTTTCTTTGCAGGGGGACGTCAATAGAGATGGATATTTGGACTACGGAGAATTTATTGCCATCTCCATTCACCTGAGAAAGATGGGTAATGACAATCACCTTAAAAAGGCGTTTGAGTTTTTTGATAAAGACCAGAGTAGTTATATCGAGATTGAGGAATTAAGAGACGAGTTGGCTGATGAGCTTGAAACCAACGGCGAAGAAGTCATTACTGCCATCATGCACGATGTAGACACAGACAAGGTAAGACTGGTTTTCATTCTTTTTCTTTTTGAAGCATGCTATTCTGATGTTCATATAGCCAACATTTTCTCAAGTAAAAAACATGATGTTCATACATCAATTTAAGCAAATCAATGAGAAAAGCCTCTGGTTCTGAGTAATGTGACACCCAAACCGATGATTTTATTTAATGAGAATAAGAAGAATGGGAAGCAAATGTTTGTGACTTAAACGTGGATTCTGGTAAACTCATGTGGAATTATGATTGTTGAACGTGCAGGATGGGAGAATTAGTTATGACGAGTTTGTTGCAATGATGAAAGCCGGTACAGATTGGAGAAAAGCATCAAGGCAATACTCACGACAGCGGTTCAACAATCTCAGTCTCAAATTGATGAAGGATGGATCATTGCTGTCGCCTGATAATCCTATATGATCCAACAAAACTAACTTCCCTTAATGAGAAAATTAGACAAAAAAAAACCAGAAGTAATAGTGATGAAAAAGGCTGTTGAATTCATCAGTATTACCTGTGTGTGAAAATTCCTTTTGTTCTGGGGAGATGCAAAGAAAATTCCCTTTATTTACTAGGATTGAGCCATGCAATGATGCCAAGGGGTCCATCTATCTAAATATTGAAAAAATGGGGTTCGTTCATTTGTATTGTAAATTATCTTTGTTATTTATAGGTATACTTGAAGAATGGAAGTGTGTGCTTGTAGTTTAGCCTTTATTGGTGTCAACTTGCTTTTTCAAGTCATAAGATAGGTGCCAAATGGATTTTTTTTTGCTGGTTTCTTCGGAAAGACAAGATTTATTAGCCATTATCGAACCAAAGCATATTAATAGATAAATTTTGTTCCAAGAAGAGCCCTGTTCATAATCTCCATTTTTCTTATTAAAATAAAATTATGAATAAAAAAAATGTTATGCAAGATAATATTACAATCCTTCATGTACCTTGTGCCGCAAGGGGTTGGAAATTTAACTATCTGGCTAAAAGTTGCTAGAATCAACTTAGCCTTCCTCATCAGGGGTCTCCCAAAGATTGATAAGCTATTAGAAATTAAGCTTCCATTGTCACTGTTTGCTCATCGTTGTCATGGTTACCGCTAGTTTAATTTATCTAACCACTGTAATTGGTTGATTTGTGAAGCCGGAGATATGGCCCCCCTTCCTTAGCTTAGCCTCAGGAACTCTCATATGTTTGGAAGCCGGATAATGCAATGCAACACTCCCACTGTGCTACCACTGTCAATAAGAATCTGGATCATGTTTGCATTTAGCTTAATAAATGAGAATCACCAATAATCCTTGCAAGAGCAAGTACCATCTACAAACTTATGGAACCGAACACGATCTCTAACAATTATTTCACGCTCATAGATTTTACTGATGATCTTTGTCACTTCATGACAATCGATGCAAACTCTTAGATTCTTTACTATTCTAATTGGCACTGGTGCTTTCGTCTTTAAAATTCCATAAGCAATAGCAAGCCTCTCACTATGCTCACACAAATAAATTCCTTTCTCTTCATTACCAACATTGTGTAACACATCAGAAACCTGAGATTCATACCCAGCATCACTAACTCGCTCAGCAATAACCCTCAAAGCCTGTCTTATCTCCTTTGCCTCGGGATGATGCCAATCTCCCATCACAAACTCATGAACAAAGCCATCAATTTCAATTGATGCACACCCAGGCACTACCTTCATGCCCCTTTCCTTCATCATCTTTCTCACATGACTCATCTTCTCCCACTGTGCAACTGATGCATAGAAATTTGAAAGCAGAATATAATTCTCCGGATTAGATGGTTCTAACGCAAGAAGTTGCTCGCCCGCAACTTCACCTTTATGCAACATCTTATTCTTCTGACAACCAATGAGTAATGTTCGCCAAATTACTGGATTTGGATAGAAAGGCATTGTTTGAACAAAATTGCAAGCCTCACCAACAAGGCTGGCCCGACAGAGAAGATCAACCATACAACCATAATGCTCTATTGATGGTTCAATTCCTAATTCAATCATGCTTGACCAATATCTCCTACCCTCAGAAACAAGTCCACCATGGGCACAAGCAGATAAAACGCCAATAAAGGTAACATGACTAGGTGTAACCTGGAAAAAGAAAGCAGAAAATGAGGATCACGAACTTCAATTTTGTCATTCAAAACTATAACTACATTCTGCAAAAGGATTTTATCCTGGCAAGCTAGCTTGATCGGAGCATGAGCATAAATGCATGGGATCATAACATTGTCTTGTGGAATGCAATGCTATATGAGTTTAAAATCTAAGATGCTTATCCTGCTCATCTATGTCAATACCTTGGATTCTTCCATCCTAGAAAATGCTTCCAAAGCCTCCTCTGCTAAGCCGTGAACTGCCAATCCAACAATCATTGAACTCCAAGCTTTATGGTCTTTTACTGGAATTCCCTTGAAAATTTCTGTAGCTTTTTCAATGCATCCACACTTGGCATACATGTTAACAAGTGCAGTACTAAGCATAATATCAGTCTCAATCATGTGCTTCTCGATATACGCATGAATCCACCTACCAATATCTAGTGCCCCTGCCATAGCACATGCAGAAATCACACTCACCATTGTTACCTTATCAGGAACAACATTCGAGGTTTGCATTTCCCTAAACGCACCAAACGCCTTATTGACCAATCCCATCATAGCATAGCCACTTATCATCGTACTCCATGCTATCACATTTCTCTCGTGAATTTCATCGAACACTTTCTCCGCCAGCCCAATATCTTCACATTTCGCATAAAAATTCAGTAGCCCCGTTTGAACAAACTGGTTCGAGCCAAACCCAGATCGAAACACACGGGCATGAACCTGTTTTCCCTCATCGAAAGCCAAAATATTGGAGCAAGCCTTAAGCACGAAAGCCAGGGTAAACGTATTAGCAGAAGGATACCCTTTTCTGACCAATTTTTTATATAAAAAAAGGGGCACCTTCGATGGGCTTCCGACAAGATAATAACCCCGAATAAGGGAATTCCAAGTGAAGATGTTAGGGTTGGGGGTTTGAGCGAAAACTTTGCGAGCATGATTGATATCTCCATGGCGAGAAAGAGCACAAAACCCAACTATTTTCGAGAGGAGGAAGGATACGGCGGAGATAGGAAGGAGGCGAGTGAGAACATGCGCGTGGATTTGACGGATGACGCGTGTATCTGGGCATTTTTCAATCAGATAACCAATTCTCTCTTCTTCCATCCAACCTCAAGAGTTTTCTTCTTCTTCTTTTTGCCGTCTTTAAATTAAGTTTAAAACCCGGGAAAAGTTTTAACTGAAAATAAAACATAGTGAAGATATATGGGCCTAATACTTAGGCCTGCATCATTTTTTGGCTTATAAAGTTGAGGTTGTAAAGCCCAATTTTCTTTTTCTTTTCATATTATACTTTTATTTTCTTTCCGGCACAAATCGGTATATCTATTTGATAAATAAATCTTTGAAAGAATTTTGTTATAGTTTTTTTAAATATTATTTTTTTGTCTTAATTTAAATTGTTATCATTATAAAAAAATATATATTATTTTTACTTTTTCAATAATAATATTTATAAAATGTTATAAAATTTGTATCAATTTTTAATAATTTAATATAATATATTTCAATTAATACACACAATTAATACAAAAAAAAATAATTTTATCTGAAATAAGAGTACATGTGTGGGTACCTCTAAGGTTTGTGATTGCTATATATAAGAGGAAGCCATTAATGCAGTTCATCGTAAATTGGTAGAAGTTGCTTCCAACTGAAATCGAACATCAATATCTTCCCTTTGTTTGCTATAAATGAAATATAAACGCAAATGATGATTATGGTATTGGATAAGATCTGAACCCCACAATTATACTTATTTCCATTGCACAATTATGGTAATCTGGTCATTATTGCCAACTTTTGAAGCCATTTTCTACTTGATTTCAATTATGAGGTTATTTTTGTTTTACCAAACATGATTTCATTTCAATAAAAGACTACTATTACAACATCCTAGCAAAAGTTAGGAGAAAAAGCAGATAGCAAACATCACCATATATATACCAATTAACCTATTTAAAAGTGAGATTGAGAGATAACATTTATACAGAAAAAATCGTATAAATACATATGGTCCTACATACCATACCGGTCCCCTAATACCACTGATAAAAGATTCTGAACAAGCCCTTGATGAAGATACCATTAGACATTTTAGACTATTAATTCATTGGCCATCAATTATATAATTATATATGATTCCCATAACTAATTGAAGAGATTAAACATTTTAGTCAACAACCCATTGAGTGATTTGCCTAACCCAAAATTGTCACTGATGGCACGTAATATATGTAAATGTAGGTGCCATACATTAGCTTAATGGCAACGTCCATCAAAGGCATCTAATCTCTAAATCTATAGTTATCAATTATAAAATCAAATATTCTTAAAATTTTAACGACCGGAAAAAAATAAAACATCAACATAAACTCTCAAATTCATAATAATTTGAGCTTTGAACAAAGGGAATCAAACAACATGGTCTGCTTAATTTCATCACTCTCCTCCGGATATGAAATAAGATTTATTATGGTGAGAAAAAAAAAACATTTACTTTATTTTTTTAATGATCATTAAATCTTTACACATTTCATTTTGCATTGGACTAATCCTTAAACTAATCCGATATACAAATGGTATGGAAATGATGTATTGCACCATGTTGGGTGCCAAAAAAATCAAATAAAGCTGCTTTATTTTGGATGACGAATTAGGGTTGCAAGAACTTGTACCGAATTTGTTATCCAAATGTCATAACTGGAAATCAATAGTTAGGGATTGCTTATTCTTGGTGCACAATGATTTGGTGGAAGAAGAAGAAGAAAATAATAATATTAACAATAAAAAAGTCTTTTAGATTCATCATACATAATGACAAGCTGCATCGCCAATATACATATATATATATGTATGATCCAGTCCAAAGCCATCTCCTTCACTCAAACAAACTATGACCTCAACACCTTCATAGAACTGACACGCTTCATCTTGTTGTTTGAACAAGCAAGGTAACCCATCTACCCCTTCATACTTCATTCCCTACTTTAATCATCTGTTTAGGGTTTGATGGTCATGATTGACTCTAAAACTCATTACAGGTTTTCTTTTCCTTTATAGAAGAGAATGAATTTAAACCCTAATCATTGAAGTGTGAATAATATAACATTAGAATATTTTAATTTAGTTACCACAAATTTTTGTGGCAAGTCCCGATTGGACGTTGTCTCTTCTTTATTTTTTATATAATTTTCATAATTAATTAAACTAATAAATAATAAAAATTTTAAGACAATTTCGCACTAAATTGTAACGCTCACTGTTGAAAAAATGGTTACTTGAACGAAAAAAATTTGTTACAATTTTCGACCACCAATATAGCTTTAAATAAGAACCACACTTTTTATAGATAAAAAAAAATCATAGGCTAGGGTTAATATGTAGTTTACCTCCTAAATATGTTTAAAAGTATCTAGTTTGTATCATAATTAAACTAAACTTGTATTCCTTGTTCCAGGTTGGTACCTCCACACTAACCCTGTTAGTTTATGTTGATCTGGCACTAATGGTCAATCTAATAGTGCCATGTAGCAGACATATATTAAAAAAATAAAAAATTATAATTTTTTTCACATCAAGAATGAACTTGTACAAATAATTGCCAAGATATATTTGAATTTAGATACCCATTTGTCTAGATTCATTCCAGATGTATTTTTTTAGCTAGTTTATATGTTTTTACTTTTTATTATTATAAAATATCAAGGTATTATTATTTTGAAATTAAAAATATGTAAAATTTTAAAATAAATAAAGTAATAAAAATATAAAAAAAAATTTACATCAAGAATGAACCTAGAAAGATGGTTATCCAAATTAATTGTAGATGTGCTTTTTAGTTCTTTATATATATATATTATAAATTTATAAATTTTTATAAATTTATAAAAGAATTTAATTTTTTTATTTATATTATATACTGTAAACTTATATATATATTTATTATATACTTTTTATAAATTTATATTTTATATATATTTTTTAAAATGATAGTAACCTAAAAAAGTATTTTATAAAAAAATAAAAAAATATAAACTTACTAAAAATGTATCTAAAATGAATTTGGACAAATGGATGTCCAACTTCAGATGTATATGGACAACTATACGTCCAAATTTATTCTTGATTTGAAAAAAAAATATTTTTTTATTAATTTATATATTTTAAAAGATTGTTTATTTTATGCCCACCACATGTCATACTGAGAGGCTACCACATGTCACTATTGAATTAGCCATCAATGTCACGTCAGAATAAAGTGACGATGTTAGTGCGAAGGTACCAACTTGGGTGGTAGAATATAAGTTCAAGTAGCAACTAAGTACTTTTGAACAAGTTGAAGGAACAAACTACATATTGACTCAAAAAACTATTGACCAACAAGTAACCATATCAATACCCCACCACAAAATTTTGGTTGCAAGTAAAATTATTCTCACCATAAATTTCTACCACAAAAAGAAAATTATAAACCAACAAATAGTTGAAAGAAGTGGAAGTAGACTTATTCTCCAAATATTTGGATTAAATTCGAATCCTTGAGTACTGGCCATTATTAAAAGAGTTTTATCTGAATACCACCTTCGACCCGAATAATATTATGCTCAAACTATAATCTATTATATAAAAAAAATCATAAATTGTGACAACCCTTAATAACCAAAATGCATGGAAACAACATTTGCTTAACTCTTAAATATTATCATGTAACTAATTACCATACAACCTAAGTACTAGAGTCCTAAAACAATATAAATTACACTTTAGTATTTTGTTATGTATGGGCACTTTTAATACACAATAGAAATATTAGATAAATTTATAATAATGGATAAATAATTTTAATATATGAATCTTTTGATATAGTTATTTATCTATCTATATATATTTTGGTAATATAATATGTGTTAAACATTGTTGTTTAAGTTTAAGAATTAGTTAGTTTGTTGCTATTGTTATAGTTTATTTAATATTATCATATAGTTGAAAGTTTGTTTCTTTAGTTGAAATTTGTTGAGAATTAGTTAAGAATGCTGTTAGTGCTAATTACTCTTCTGACACACCAATTGTATAAATATAACTCATCTCCATTTCTCTCGTCCTTTTCAATTTTTCTTTCTTTTCATCATTTCACTTGTTTACATATATTTTTGTGTGGTTTAATTGATGCTTTCTTATTGATTTTATAGTGATATTTACAAATTTATTTGTTTTCATTGGTGATATCTATCATCAACTTCTTCATCTATTTAAGTGAAGGAAAGTAGATATGATGGATAAATATTGGGTTACAAGTAACCAATGATTCTTGATGATTTTGTTCTAGGATGATTTTTATTTTTGTTTTTGTTTTTTTGCTATTATTGAAGTTCAATATAGTTTAACCTCATCATCGTCTACACCAAATGTTGAATCAACACTTGTGTATCTAGTTAGCAATAGATAACTAGTAGGTTAGTGGTGTGCGAAAAATGATGATGGAGATAATAATAAAATAAGATAAATACTTTTAAAGCTTAAAAGAGTAACTATTTTTCCCATCTACTTGTAAGTATACAAGATTGTTGCCAAGTAATAAAATTAAAACAAAATAATTCCATTAAAGAAAACATTTTGAGGATCAAACCCACATAGAGAATGAACAAATAGCTAATACAATTTAATTAATTAAACTAACTACTTGCTAAATTTAGAATTAACTAAAACTTAAGGAAATAAGATTTTTACTAAACTAATCTAATGTAACTAAAACAATAAAAGTAAATCGAAAGTGATTGTTAATGAAAATTCACAGGGATGTAGTGGTGAAGAAATCTTCAGTTAGTGAAATTTAATAATCTATTTCAGTTATTAATGAATTTAAGGTTCATAACTAAGATGGTCATTGAGGTGGAGGTATTCTCAATTGTTGTATAGCTTACAAGCATCTAAGGAATTCCTAAGTTGGTATATAGGAATTAATTAAATTGTTGATCGTCACTATCATCGATCTCCCACTACCTAAGTTGGTGTATATCTTATACGTAGTCTCATAATTTGTACATATCTTAGTGAGTTCCGTATCTATTCAATTATATCACTTATTAGGTTAAGCCATAATCTTGTTGCACTCTCCCCTGGTTTATTCTTTAATCTATCATGCTCGACTTTGTTTTTCTTCATTTTCACTTCCTCTTTTTCCTTCCTTCGTGCTCGATCTTGTGTTCTAAATTCAATTTAACCTATGAAAAAGTCATAAAACACTTATTAAATTCTAAATACCTAAAAACAAATAAAATGTAATGAAAATTTAAATAATGCAAATAATAAAAATTACTCTAAATGTTTGAAATGTTTCTTTAGAATAAAACAAACTAAGTGGAAAGGCCTAAAAACATAAATATTATGAGCACTCATCATACCCTACACTTAAAACTTTTTCTTGACCTCAAGCAAATCAAGACATTAAATGCAAATTCAACCTAAGGTACTTAGCTTCAATCCAATGAACAAAATACAAAGTTATGAAGACAAATCAAAGTAACATTATCAATAACTTAACTCCTTGAATATGTCTGAAGAGGATGTTGTTAATGTCACAGATGATTTTTAAAAAACTCACATAGCTTGAAAGTACTAAAACATTGAAGCTTTTGTATATAAGTGTGTGCAAATCACACCTGTGCAATCTCATCAGTACATTAGAAATTTAATAAACAATAAGTACATGGACATCATGAAAATAAACTCATTACTCATCCGTTCTCCCTTAAACTAATTCCAATATGTAATAGAGTCACCAAGTCTTTAAAGCTTGTAGTTGGGCTTAGGTCAAGGTAGGGTAATTTAAGGAAATTGATAAGAAAGGCTCGACCTAGACTCAAGTCACTTAATGATCAAAATAAGCAATAAGTATTAATTTCCCTTCTCTCCCAATGATGACTCTGATATTTTCTTTTCAACTTTACCTTTTTACACTAATCCCTTATTTCTCCATTTGCAAGGATAAAACATACTTAAAAAGGAAGAAGTAAAACAAAAGATTTTCAACAATCAAGCACAAGCACATTTTCTTTTGATTTCCCTTTTTCTATTCTAAGTGCTCTTTCTTTTTCAACTTTTTTTCCCTCAAATTTTTACAATGAAGCACAAAAGAAATAAAAACATGTATGCTTTTATCCTTTTTCCTCACCAATTCGTCCACCAAAATATACCCACCTAACTCATTAATACTTTTAAGTTGATAAAGAAAATAGGCTAGGAATAGAGTTGTCCAAGGGCCTAGCAGCTCGCCCGGACTAGGTTGGCCAACGAAAAAACAAGCTTAGGCTTAAATTGTTTTTTGACAATGAGGCTTGACCTAATCCACGGACAAATTTAGAGTTAAAATTGAATTACTATGATAAACTATATAAATTATGAATTTAATTGGAATATAACAAAAAAATATTGATAACAAGTAAGATATATCAGTCATGAAGAATAAAATCAACATGACAAAATGTATAAGCATGTCAACATCTATAAACCCAAACTAAAAAAAAATTGAGCTTAATATGGCTCAAAATTATATGAAAATAAAATTACTTAACTCAAAATTGTACAAAAATAATCAAAAACAATCTTAATTTTTTCATGGATGCCACGGTGACCACTAAAATCCCAAAGTAAGCTTTTTCATGCTTTACAAAAATTACACCATCGTAATATAAATATATAATTGTGTCAAAATTTATATAAAATTTTAAATTCATTACCAACATATAATTTTTTTATTTAATTCAACCACAATAATAAATTATATAAAATATGAGATTAATTAAGACACAACACAAACGCGACACAAACACATAATTTATTATATAAATGGAACCATTATGATAGATTGTGGAAGCATGATATATCACGAGAAAATACCATACATGTATACAAAGAAATTAAAATTTACAAAAATTAAATTATTGATATGTAAAAATATATGCAAAGTTATAATATTCTAAATAAAAAATATATAATTATATACAAAGAATAACATAACAAAATCAAATTATTAATATCTAAGATTTATATGAATAAATTTATGATGCCTTGAATATAAAAACAATTAATACAAATGTGAATCACACTTTATTTCATCCGGACAAAAAAAAAAAAACCTCAAATATTTTTAAATTGCCAAAATTACCCTTGTGTGAAATTCTAATAGGCAGAAAATTAGCCTTTCCTTCAACTTTTATAGTAAGGCAATTTTCTAATATTTCGTATTGCACAGTATATGATTTAACAATACCCTTATATATAGTTTTATAGTATTGCAAAAATCATCAAATTTTAAAGAATTATGGTTAAATATTTACTTGTATTTAAAAAGATTACAAATATTAAAAGTTGAGAGTTCGTTGAGTTTGCCTTCCCATATTTTATGGGGCCTTGCAAAGAGAGTAATTCACTATAAATATGATTTAAGTTTAACACATTCACAGAGTTACAACCTTACTCCTATACATTAACAAGTTGCAATCTCACTCTTATATATTAATCTAGGATCACTTTAGAATGGTTCGTAAAAAAAAGTTCGATCCTAACAACATTGAGCAAATAAGTGCTCTCTCATTCTTCTTCAAAAGTCGAAACACATGTCTTTATATATGCATTGTAGTACTTTGTAAATGAAAAGTGCGATTCGAATGAATCTCTAAAATTCCATTCCATGTAAACCTCTTATTATGGAATAAAATAAAAAAGATTTTCTTGACTTTAACTTCTTTAAAATTAGTATCTCTATAATTAAGGTAAGTATATCACCAGGACTCTTGAAAACTTTCCTTGATCTAATCTCTTCTCAATTATAATATCAAACAAATAAGCTGCATAACATTAACATTGCATCTGAGACATGCAATTGACAATAACAGAAACAACTAGCGAAACTCGAATTGAGACAGAGTAATGTGGACTAGGAATAAATGTATATATTCAGACTTTTAGAACCTCACCTTCATAAAACACCGAATCAAATATTCCAACATTTAACACCATTTCACCCCACCACCTTTCCTAACAAGATGATAAAATTGACTATAGATAAAATGAGCACCCAAAACAAGGCATGTGAAAGATTGGACGTATCTAAGAGTTATCTCACCTTGGTATGTATCATTTTCGTTCATTATAATGTCATGCAATCAATTGTTTTTAAAGTCAATTATTTATTACACTTAAATTGTTAAAAGAATTTATTTCGGTATTTCATGGATTAAGATTGCCAAACTATTTTACAGAGTACGTACATTCTTCTTTCTGACCTTATCAGCATTTGATTGGTAGGTACCCTTATCCATATTTCGGTATATCTGTCAAACATAAGTTCACCAAGTACATCATACATATATAATTCAACAATAAATGGAAATAAATAATATTCAATATTTTAATATAAATAATCCAAGTACTAATAGACGAACACATTCATATGAAATTTCGATATAATTTTAAATATTTAAGATGAACAAAAATTAAACCGACTTTGATTACCTCCAAATCAGTTTTTATTAATCTTCAACCTTGAATGATGTTGGAGTTAGAAAAGGCAGAGATTATTTCGTCTCAACCTCTCATATCTTAGACCATACCTCAAAGAGTGTTGCCCAAAGACACCAAGCAATCTCCCTTCTCTTAGTATTTCTTTTTTTCTTTATAAATATAGAATCTCATCATTAAACTAACCCACAACCATACCAATTCTCCCCTACCTTTCATCAGATTAGCATATTTCTTTTTCTTTTATTCTTTTCTCTTACAAAACAAGATACAAATGGATGGACAAACTAGACAAGTAGTCGTCCTATATTTCATAACCATTTTCTCTTTATTCTCACGTTACAACTCCTTGGAAAAGGACCCCCCTCCTCCCTCTTATAATTACTTTGAAGACCTTGTATCTGCTGGATATGATCCACAAGCCTACCCTTCGTATTTCACCACCACCATTGATGATGGGCACTTTAAGGATTTGATCTCACAAAGGACTCAAGTTATTAGCCAGCTCCAGAAGTTAGGTGTCACATCAGCACCATCAACTAAAACAGTTAATGTCAATGATTTTGGAGCCACCGGTGATGCCACTCAAGACACTCGGGTTAGATCACACAGAAATATCTATATAGATGTGAAAGTTCATAGCGTTCATAAAATTCAAAGGGTGTTTTATGTGATAACCAATGATGGTTTCAGGCATTTGAGAAGGCTTGGGAAGAAGCTTGTTCGTCCAAGGGTGAAGTTGTGCTTGAGGTGCCTCAAGGAAAACGCTATCAACTCAAGCCTATTAGATTTTCCGGTCCCTGCAATTCCAATCTTACAATCCAGGTGAGGTTGAAACCCCCCCTCCCCATTAATTTAGTTATCCCCCTCAACTTCAACGCCAAGCCAATGATGGATCATAATCCAATATTTCAACCAAAATTGCAGATATATGGAAGCATGGAAGCATCTGATGATATGTCAGACTACAAGGAAGATACAAAGCACTGGCTTATCTTTGATAGTATTAATAATCTGTTAATTGAAGGTGGTGGAACTGGAAATATTAATGGTAATGGGAAGATATGGTGGCAAAACTCTTGCAAAATCAATAAAACTCTTGTAAGCTTACCCCCCCCTCCAAAAATTTCTAAATATTTGCTTCAAGTTTTATTTATGCTCTTCCTTTCTCTTACCAACTGTTTAATTATTATTTGTTTCTTTCCTTTTATTGTTTTGCAGCCATGCAAGGATGCACCAACGGTAGGTTAAAATGAGTCGTTTTTTCTTTTATCATCCAGCTTTTAAAGTTGCAAGAAAGACTGAGAAATGAAACATGAGTCTAGTGAAGTTAAAAAAAGTTTTATTGTCACTCTATTAAATACGAGCTCGAAAAATTTTAATTATAACATAATTATGATGGTGTAAAATGAAAACTCTGGTTTCAGGCTCTCACCTTCTACCATAGCAAAAACTTGAAAGTTCAAAACTTGAACATCCAAGATGCACAACAAATTCATGTTTCTTTTGAAAAATGCAACGGTGTTCAAGCTTCTGGTCTTACGGTGGCAGCCCCAGAGAGCAGCCCCAACACCGATGGGATTCATGTCACTCGTACTCAAAACATATGGATCACAAATTCTGTAATAGGAACAGGTACTGTACATGGACCGAGCTTGAACAATCATATATGGTCTTGGCCCATGGACACCTTTAACAGAATCCCACCCAAAATTCTACAATTTATTATTATTATTATTCTATATTGATTTTGACTTGATTTTTTTTTAACGTTTTTAATTGAAGGTGACGATTGTATCTCCATTGTAAGTGGATCCAAAAATGTGCAAGCCATGGACATAACTTGTGGCCCTGGTCATGGAATCAGGTCTTTAACCCTAAACTTTAGCGCCCTTTTTTCTTTTTTAGATTTACAATGTTTCTATATACGTTACCTACATCTATCCGATTGTTATGATGGGAGGCCAGTATTGGGAGCTTGGGATCTAAAAGTTCAAAGGCTTATGTCTCGGGTGTGACTGTGGATGGAGCTAAGCTTTCTGGAACCACAAATGGTGTGAGGATCAAGACATGGCAGGCAAGTGAAGCATTCTAAATAATATCTACGATATCCATTCAAGATGTGTTTTAATAACTCTGATGGCATTAAGATTCAATATTGTATGATTAATGATGAGCAGGGCGGGTCAGGAAGTGCAAGCAACATCTTATTCCAGAACATTGAAATGAATAACGTCAGCAACCCCATCATCATAGACCAAAACTATTGTGACCAAGATAAACCATGCAAAGAACAGGTGACGCAAACCTATGCTAAGTGTTTGTTTATGTATGCAAAAGAGTAATCTACTATTGACTCTAATGTATATGAACTCGATTATGTTGAATTTGTGCAGAGCTCTGCAGTTAAAGTGAAAGATGTGGTGTATAAGAACATCAATGGGACTAGTGCTTCTGAAGTAGCAATCAAATTTGATTGCAGCAAGACTCATCCTTGCCAAGAAATTTTGCTGCAAAATGTTAAGTTACAGGAACAAGGAGATAGAACTGCCAAAGCTATCTGCAACAATGTTAAATTGACTGAAAAGGGAACTGTTTTCCCACAATGTTAAATTGGCCTTCACATGTGGAATAATAGATATACTATATATATAAATGTGTGTCAATAGTAGAATCATAGATTATTTGTTTACAGATATGGAGAAATGAAGAAATCGGTTTTAGGTGAGACAATTGCTTCATTTGTTGAGCTTGAGATCCTTCATTTCCCCTTACTGTCTTATGATTTGCTAATTATTTCAGGTTTACATGGGATTAGAAGTGCTTGGAGGACTCACTTACAAAGCTACTGAGATTGTTTCTCATTACAATGACTAGGCTGATTCTGTAAATTAGTATTATATTTGAAGAACAATAAAACAACGTCTTATTTAGAAATATAGACAAGGCAGATTGTTTATTTGATAGGGGATATACTGTAATAACATGTTGTAAAATCTAATTATGTATATGTCTGTCTTATGAATAAAATTAAATTCCCACATCGTGAGATTTGTTTACGTTCTACAGGATAAATCCTCATTCACCATCAAGCTGATTAAGCAAACAACTCTATCAGTTATCCCCATGTCTAATGTCATAAGGGCTGCAAATTTTCTTCATTAAACAGATGATGTTACTTGCCTATGTGTAGTACATAATAAACCAAATAAATAATTAACTAAATCATCAAGATTGGAATAATAATGTATTTTGCATATTTGTAGAATTTTGTTAAAACACAATAATAATAAATTTATTAATTAGTAAATAAGAAACTTAGTTGTCAAGAAATCAACAAGGGGTGTGGATCTTTTATCCTAAAGGCCAAGTGTTATATCATTAATTCATTCGTTACACTCCATTAACTATATCTAATTAGAAGTTAACTTTGAGATTACTATTTTAATTTAGTTTGTTAGTTTTTATTCCTTCATATCCTTTCTTAATGCTAGTATTGACTACCATCCTTAATTGGTACTTCTAGAGTTGGTTAAACAAAGTTGTGAATTAAACTCAATTTTCATGGTTACGACCCTGGGAATGAACTATGTTTAAAGTTGATATATTTTAAGAGTACACTAGGAAGTCATCAGATATCCATAGGTTGACTTGGGAGAAAGACTAGTTGAGAAGGATTGTGAGGCTTGGATGGCTTTTTTTTGACAAGTTAAGGTGATCATATGATATACAGGTTAAGGCCAACCTGGAGATGAATAAGCTATTGGAGAATTTTGACCACTCATTCACAACAAATGTTCAGTGAAAGAGGCTTTGTTGAAGGAAAAAGCTGCAAGTGGAGGAGGCTAAACACCTTCAATGGAGCTTGGATGTCAAGGAAGATCACGCGAAAAGGATGCTAGAGTTGAACGATTGTTATCTTCAGCAAGCCGCGAATCTTGAAAAGTGAATGGCCAAAGGGGAAGGAATCCCTTAAGGAGCAATTTGCTAAGCAAGATACTAATGTTGGGCTGTTATTTTAAAGGGGGAGATTGATAAAGGGAAGCAAGTTTATTTCATCCAAGACTTGACAACGTTGCATCTTCAATTGAACCATGATCCTTTTGATGTAAGCGATGTTTAATCTTACCGCCATTAGAGAGTTTTGCCCGGAGTTGACATGTATAATCCCTCAGCTATCAAACTCTAGTGTACTTTATCATCTGCCTTCTACTCCCCAAGCTATTGATGATGGCACTACTTTACTCATCGAGGAAGTTGCTGGAGTCCACCCTACTGGAAACATTGTTAATATTATTGATTCCCTTGAATCATTTTTTTATAATCTTTTACAAGTTGTTAAGAATAATAAAACTGAACAGTTAGCAGATTAGTTAGTGAAGGTTGGAAAGGTTAGTTAGTTTGTTAAGAGAAGCAAGTTGTTATCGCAAGCAAATAGTCTAAATTCATTTAGTAAACAAAGTTCTCCAAGATTGGAAAGAAATTCTCAAAGATTACCTAGTTTTCTTCATGGTATCAGTCGCTTGGTGTTACTGATCATGGCAACGACACACTCTGCTGCGTCTGACTCTGTTGACGTTCCTGGATCTGTGTTCACTGCTGAACGTGTGGTAAATTCGCTTCCTCGACATGATGTTGTGAAACTCGATGAAGGTTCGTTTCTTCAATGGAAGCAACAGGTGAGATTCATTGTTAATGGCTATAATCTGTTTGGTTTTCTTGATGGTTCTATTGCTGTGCCACCGAGGTTTGTGGAAGCGCCGGATGGTGCACTTGTGGTAAATCCCGTGGCGTCCGTGTATCAACAGCAGGACAATCTTCTCACGTCCTGGCTTCTTTCCACTATTAGTTCCTCCATTCTTTCATCCTTTATGGATGTTCAGTCGGCGAAGGATGTGTGGAACATGGCGTTGGAAATGTTTGCGGCCGATTCCGATCAACGGCAGTCGCGTTTACGTCATGAGCTTCACTCACTCAAGAAAGGAAGCATGTCAATCTGAGATTATGTTGCAAAGTTAAAACGTGTGTGTGCTATGTTGGAATCCTCTGGATCTTCCATTTCAATGGCGGAAAGGACGGCGGTGCTTCTTGCGGGGCTTCCGTCTGAGTTTGAAGGCGTTGTCTCGTCGGCTTCGTTGTCTCCGACTCCGTTGCCGTTTCCACAATTGGTTGAAGCGTTACTTGAATGTGAAACACGGCATGCTCAGACCAGTCAAGAGGTGGTGTATGATGCTAATCTGGTGGAGGATGTTCCTATGGATGGTTCGTCGCGAGGAGGACGATCGGGCGCGCGCGGTCGTGGACGGACGTTTCGGCCGCGACTTCAGTGTCAGATCTACTCTCGGTTTGGGCACGTGGCTCAAAAATGTTATTACAGGTATCATCGTGATGAGTCGTCTCCGGTGTCCCTTCCGCCGCAAGACCAGACGATGAATTTTAACTCCGGCGATGGTGGCTGGTCGTCTCTCCCAAATACTCGGCCAAAGCTTTCTAACTTTGCTCAACAGCTTTATGGGTCTAATCAAGTTAATTGTACTACAGGTCAAAATTATTTTGGACCTGGTCAAAATGCAAAAGACTTTGGTCAAAATTGGTGTGCTGTTGGACCTGGTCAAAATGCAAAAGAATTTGGTCAAAATTGGGGTGCTGTTGGACCTGGTCAAAATGCAAAAGAAGTTGGTCAAAATTGGTGTGCTGTTGGACCTGGTCAAAATGCAGAAGAATTTGGTCAAAATTGGGGTGCTGAAGCAGGCTACAATGTGCAGCGTGGAGGTCAGCAAGTTGGGCCAAATGGGTGGCCTAAGTCGCATGATGAACAGAGGCCTCCAACTTCTGGGCCACACGCTGGTGGGCCAATTGATGGTGTGCATGGAGGGTTTGGCGTGTCGTCCTATGGTGGGCCAAGTATTGGGCTGTATGTTCGGCCAAGTGTTCCTCCTCCAATGCCTACAAATTCGTTTGTGAATAATGTTCAGCTCGATCCGGCTAATCCGATTGGTACCACGACAGTTCCATGGCGGACCAAGCCACATGCGCGAGTGTTTTCTGCCTCAAACCCGTGTTTTGGACTTCCTAGGTTGGGAGATATACATGCATCGAATTATTCTGATCCGTCGATCTCTAGTTCTCATGCTAACTCCGATCGATATAGAGTGAGTGGGGATGAGTCTTACTCGCCGATTCCTGGACCAGTTGGGACGTCGTCTTGGTACCCTGATTCAGGAGCCAGTAATCATGTTTGTCAGGATCCGTCCGATTTGAAGCATGCCACTCCTTATTAAGGTAAGTCCTCTATTTTAATGGGTGATGGTACACCCGCAATGATATCGTCTATTGGTCAAAGTGTTTTGCCGACACGGTCTAGGTTGCTTCAGCTATCTAATGTTTTATGTGTCCCAGCTATTCGAAAAAATTTGTTGTCAGTATCACAATTTGCAACTGATAATGGGGTATTTTTTGAGTTTCACTCTACTTATTGTGTGGTTAAGGACAACGTGACACAGGAGGTTTTACTGACGGGGCATATTCATGATGGGCTATATCGGTTCTCTATACCAGATGGTGTTCCTAGTATGTCTGCTGCTCAGGTAGAATGTTCGACTTCGACTGCCGACAGTGAGTTGTTTTCGTTATGGCATAAGCGCCTTGGACATCCATCGTCTCTTGTTGTTAAAAATGTTTTACATAAGTGTCGTGTTCCTATGAATAAAGTTTCTAGTAATGATGTTTGTACTGCTTGTAAAAAGGGTAAACTTCATAAGCTGCCATTTTCGGCTTCCAATACTGAGTATACTGATCCTTTTTCGTTAGTTGTATCTGATGTATGGGGACCTACTTCGGTTGCTTCTAATAACAATTGGTACTATGTGTCGTTCATAGATATGAGTTCTCGATTTATTTGGGTATATCTAATTCGACAGAAGTCACAAGTTATGACCTGTTTTATTCAGTTTCAGAAACTTGTTTACAATCAATTTGGCAAGACCATCAAGCAGTTTCAGAGTGACTGGGGTGGTGAGTATTGTGCATTGGCTTCGGTTTTAGCGTCCCAAGGCATTGTTCATCGTGTGTCGTGACCGCATACTTTTGAACAGAATGGTGTTGCCGAGCGTAAACATCGACACATTGTGGATATAGGGCTTACTCTTTTAGTTCAAGCGGGGCTTTCAATGGAATTCTGGGCGTATGCGTTTACATGTGCCGTTCATTTAATAAATCGTCTTCCCAAATCAGTGCTGGATGGTAAGACACCGTATCGTATGCTCTATGGGCAAGACCCTACTTATGATCATTTGCGTGTTTTTGGGTGTTGTTGCTACCCGTTTCTGCGCCCGTTTCAGCGTCATAAATTAGAATTCGATCTCAACCGTGTACGTTCTTGGGCTACAATCCTTATCACAAAGCATATCACTGTTTGTTGCCCGATGGTCGCATTATTGTCTCGCGACATGTTGAGTTTGATGAGTCACGGTTTCTCTCTCCAACGAATGTATCTCGGCACTACACCAAAACAGGCTTTTAGCGGCATTTTTAGCGGCGTTTGAATAAAAACGTCACTAAAAATCGAGCATTAGCGGCGCATTACGTAAAACGCCACTAAAGATCGACAATTAGCGGCGCTTCCAGGAAAGCGCCGCTAATGCTCGATTTTTAGTGGCGTTTTTTGAAAAAACACCCAAAAAACCTAAGCCCAACGATATCGTTTTCTACCTTTCAGATCTTTAGCGGCGTTTTTAAAAAAAACGCCGCTAATGCTCATATCTTTAGCGGCGTTTTTGAAAAAGCGTCACTAATGCTCAGATCTTTAGCGGCGTTTTTAAAAAAGTGCCGCTAATACTCAGATCTTTAGCGGCGTTTTAAAAAAAGCACCGCTAATGCTCGGGGCTTTAGCGGCGTTTTTGAAAAAGCGCCGCAAAAACATTTTATCTGCTATTTACTATTTAATTTATTTTTAATTGAATATTTGTTAAAAATGGATAAATTTGAAATAATGACATGTAAAAATTAATTTGAAATAAAAAACATAGAAAAATATTTGTTAAAAATGAAGAAATTAAAATACTATTATTTAAAATAATTTTAAATTTTTTTGTGTACATGATTGATTGATTTTTAATTTATATATTAAATAATTTCAAATATAATTATAAAAGATACGATAGTATTAATTTTAAAATATTTAATTTAATTATCATTATAGTTTAGGGTTTAATATATATGGTTTAGGGTAGATATATGGTTAATTTAGGATTTAGGGCTGGTTCAATAGTAGCAATTTTAAGGTTTATAGATTATGGAATTAGGGATTATGGATTAGGGACTCTGATTTAAGGGTTGTGATTTAAGGTTTATGGGTTAAGGGTTAGAGGTTAAGAGTTAAGGATTTAGGGTTTATAGATTCGATGTTAGGTTAGGGTTTAGGGTTTAGATTAGTTAGTGCATTTTAATTTATATATTAAGTAATGTTTAAGGGTTAGGGGTCAGGGATTCAGGGTCAGGTTAGGGTTTATGATTTAGATTAATTAGTGTTTTTTATTTTTTTATATTAAATAAGGTTTAGAGGTTAGTTGTTTGGGGTTTGGGGTTTCGGGTTAAGAGTTAATGATTTAGGGTTTAAAGATTCAGGGTCGAGTTAGGGTTTAAGGTTTAGATTAATTAGTATTTTTAAATTTATATATTAAATAAGTTCTTATATAAATGTAAAAGAGAAATAATAAATTGTAAAAATTATTAGTTTAAAATTGATATGCAATATACAATAATTGAATATAAAAAATTGTAAAATATGCGAGCTTTGGCGGCGTTTATAGCCAAAACGCCGCTAATATGATTTAGAATTTTTCAAAACGGTGTCGTTTCATTACAAGAATTTAATTTATTAGTGGCGTTTCTTCTGTAAACACCGGAAAAGGTAACATTAGCGGTGTTTATGACTAAAAAATATTTAATTTAAACCATTTGATATATTTAAATATTAGATTTAAAAAAATTAATAAATAAAAAAATGTAACAAATTGATACAGATAGGTAACTATCTATTTTGGATATATAGGACCAAATTATAACAAATAAAAATAAAATACAAAAACTAAAATCATTCCACATCGAACATCTAGCAAAATAATTATATTTTAGTTAGGAAGAAATATCTCTAATAAAATGGAGATTAGATCTGATAACGTCTCAATCTTTAATAGAAATTTGATATGTGAGAGATTAATTGCTTACATTGGATAATTGTAACTTAATAATTAATTACAACTATTTAATCATTTTTTTCTTATTAAAATATACGATATTTTTTTTGAGAGTACTTGATTTTTTTTATAAAAATTCAATTTATAAAAAATAATAATAAATGTTTTATAAAATCACTTAACTAATAATTTTTAACAGACAAAATAAAAGATTTTTAGCATAGCAAAACAGTGTCGTTTTATTCCAAATAAAATAATTTTTTGCGCGTTTTAAAGAAAAACGTCACAAAAAATAATTTTAATTTAAAAAATAGCGCATAGCAAAAAATTTAGCGGCGTTTTTATAAAAACGCCACAAAAAATAATTTTAATTTAAAAAATAGCCATTTTATATAGCAAAACATTTAGTGGCGTTTTTATAAAAAACGCCACAAAAAATAATTTTACTTTAAAAAATAGTCATTTTATATAGCAAAACATTTTGCGGCGTTTTCATAAAAAACGCCGCAAAAAGTAAGCAATAGCGGCGTTTTTATAAAAAACGCCACAAAAATAATTTTACTTTAAAAAATAGTCATTTTATATAGCAAAATATTTAACGGCGTTTTTATAAAAACGCCGCAAAAGGTAAGCAATAGCGGCGTTTTTATAAAAAACGCCACAAAAAATAATTTTACTTTAAAAAATAGCCATTTTATATAGCAAAACATTTAGCGGCGTTTTTATAAAAAATACCAGAAAAAATAATTTTACTTTAAAAAATAGTCATTTTATATAGCAAGACATTTAGCGGCGTTTTTATAAAAAACGCCACAAAAAATAATTTTACTTTAAAAAATAGCCATTTTATATAGCAAAACATTTAGCGGCGTTTTTATAAAAAATGTGACAAAAAATAATTTTATAAAAAAAATAGCGCCATTTTTATAAAATCCCCAACTTTCCCTCCTAAAATCCCTAATTTCCCCCTTGAAACCCCCCAACTTTACAAACATACGTCCTTTAAAATTTTTTACTCCGAGCCTATTGCTATCTTTTCTTCCTCAACCCCAATTCAAACGCCCAAATTTGGAAAGCTATTTTTTCTTTCTCTGCAGAACTTAAAAAAAAACCGATCTCGATTCATACACATATAACAATCACAGTCACAGTCCCGCTGGACTTTTAGCAAAATCCAAAAATCTCTCTTCCTCCATGAAGCAGCCAAGAGAAGTGCAAAAGCGGCTGTCTCATCTATTCTTCCATCTAAGTTATTTGGGAAGAAAGAAGATGAATCTGACTCAATTGTGGCAAATGAAAATGGTAAAGTGCCGGATGAATATGAGAGTGAAGGGTCTATTGAGGAACCTACCTTTATGGAGTCAGTTTCAGATTCGAATCCTGTTGATGAAAAGCAACCATTCTGATAGGAGGAAGTAGCTCCGTTGTTTTGAAGGATAAGGTAAGATCTTATATGTTCATTTACGGTCTAAATTTTATCAGCTTGTCTATCTGTAATTAGGGGATTAAAGAAAATTAGGTTCTAGAGTCACTCTGATTTCTAAATATTGATGGCAATACTGGTTGAATAATTGTTGATAGAAAGATCAGAGAGAAGCAATTGAGACTTGTCATTCAAAATTATATGATGATATGAATGTAATGAATGATTATGAAGGATTTGCAGATCAATTTTCTTCCCAGCTAAGTGGAAATTTTAGCAGTAGAATGACTACGCCGCATACAAACAAGAAGAACTAGTTATATTCTTATGTTTTCCATGTGTTTGTTTTAATTCCTGTTTGGTATTTCATATATGTTAACTTGATGGTTAATATGTTAATCCCAATTTTAATCATTCATTTTGATAGAATTTAATATGTTAATTTGATGGTTAAGATATTCACTGTGACTTAACAGGGCACAAGGCTTTGATCTGCTTTTGTAATTCATCCAAAATTCTTTTTTTTAATGAGTATTTTTTCATCGAAATACTTGGAATTTTTTTACTAAATTGCTTGTGCTGAATGCTAATTTAACCATTTTGGCTGAGGTACTTTTTGAGTTTTGAGGATGACTGAATGTTTTTTTAAAGTAGTTTAAAAATAAATAGATAAGGCAAATGTATTTCTAAGTGATGGATATGATAAAGAGACTACTGTTATCTATTCTAAGTTGTTTAATTTATCTATTTCTAATTTGTTTAAGTTATCTATTTCTGCCTTCAACGTGGTACAGTGTTGAACAAATTAGTAGCAGAACCAAATGCATGAAGCTTTAAGCAAACGGACTATATCAATACACTGGTACTGATATCAAGGTAAATGGACTTCTTGGATCCTGTGTAGGCATTGTGTTTATCTAGCTCAACCATTTCTATGCATGTGAATGGAATCTGAGCAAGCGGAGCTAACATGATTACCTCTCTAAGTTCTATTAGGTTCACCCTAACATTTTGTTCTTGTTGTCTTTTTTATATTGTAATTGTTATTTTTGTAGCTTTATTCCTTTAGGTATCTTATACCATATGTTGTGATTTCTAAGTTGAGGTAGTTAAATGTTCATTTATCAATTGTAATCACAATGTTCAGGTTTTGGTTTATTGATGAGGAATTTTATCTAGATGCTAATCTCAATTGTAAGAGTAGCTGTATGAGTATCAGCAAATTCTACTCTCCTATTGAAGTAGGAGTGACCCTTATTATTATTATTTTTAAAGATTACTCAACAATGAATCTTAATGGTTCAAGAGTTATTTGCTTTATTATCTTACGTTGTTTCTTCTCCTATACTGAACTAAGAACTCTTGAATTAGGAAGCGATTATCTGTATGTTTTACATTTCCTGTTAGCTCTAGATTTGAGTATTTTACTTTTACTAGGCTATGACAAGCAAGTTGACATAAAGATCTAAGCCAAAGTTACTATTTACTGTTTCTTCTCTCTGGTTCAGTGTCTGCCTCTTCTGGCTCGAAGTTGGGGGCTACTATCCCTTCATCCTTAGCATGTGGTTCTTTTAGTGTTCTTTTTTTTTGGTTGTTGTTGTTGGCCAAAAACACTTTCATTCATTTCATGACAGAAAATAACAGTCGTCAAAATCAACCACAACCAAGATGTCCAAGCATTAGACAGAAACGAGAATAAGAGCTGCGAAACTGGAATTATACGTATAGCACTCCAATCATGTATAATGTCATTTTATTTTCATTTTCATTTTTTATTATCTTTGCAAATATTTTTTGTTTGAACGAATAATCTTCAGAAAATGGATTTTAACGCGGCGGAGGAAGAGGAATTTGGATTCTCAAGAAACTATTTCTTAGCAAAAGAAATGGGCAGTTCTGGGAAGAAATCTGCTCGTAAACTCAGTGATATCAACGTCGTTGACGAACAGGTATTTTGCCTCATTGAATCCCCATCTCGAAAAAAGCTTTTGTTTTTTTATTCTTTTAAATTTTGTTGTTTTAAAATTGCAGGAACTTAGAGAAGCTTCAGCTAATATTGAACCAAAGCATCAAAATGACATTGCAGATTTAATAAATAGGTACAAAAGTTTATACCCAAAATGGTTTTTTGATCTCAGGTAATTTAAAACTCTTATTTACTTAATGGTGTAATTTTGAATTTCATTGGAAACTTTAATTTGTTAGAATTTGATCCCAAAAACTCCATGTTGCTAAAAGAGAATATATTTAAATACCTGGCTTGCTTTTTTATAATTTTCGGTTCGAATGGTTTTGCTTTTCCACCACCCCCTAAATAAAATTGCCGATTCTCTTGTAAATAATTTAGAGAAATAATTAAAAGAAAAAAAGTAAACCCATATTTGCATAGGATTTTGGACCTTCACCTCTTCTCTTCTTATCGTTATTTTCAGCTGAAAAAGGCTTTTACATTAATCACCCTTGAAGTTACTTTTCTACAGGTAATAATAAATTTTCCTTTTTTTTCTGTCTGCTTATTGGGTTTCTTTTAATTCATTCCTTAGCTGGTTCATGTTGATTTTTTTTTTTTTGCGTATCTTCTTAGATTTTCTTCTGAATTTTGTTTGATCTAAGCTTATAATGGGGAGATACCCATATTCTATTTAATCTTAAATTTTATGATTTCACTTCCTATAGAAAAATTAATGCATGTTTTTGTCTTTCAATATAGGAAGCAGGTAAGCATGTGAGTTCAAACTATTTGGTAGATTTTTAATCAATAGATTGAATTGCCAGGATTTATACTTTGCAATATTTATATATATAGTTTTTTTATTTGTTCAATGTTCTAACTGAAATTTATGCCAATGAAAAACTTCTACATCTTTGACCAAGTCAATTTCTTTATTTCTCTTTAGGATTTTAGTATGCTTAAAAACTTTATTTTTTTATGCTATTGAAGCATTGGATCATCTTTGCATGCTGCAGGAACAGGCTGCTTTGCTAACATGTTGAAATGTTGATTTTTGATAATTCCTTACATATTAAATATTGAAGTGTTGATATTCAAGCTAGTAATTTAACAGTAAGGTTTATTAATGTTATCCAATTAATTAATTGGACTAACTTATCAGGTTTTGTAAATTAAGGGGATAAAATTCATAATTAGACCTTTACTTATTTATTTTTATTCCAAAGTGTTACCTTGAAAGTTAGTATTGGTTTAATTTTCCAGTACTTATTGTGTGTATGTTTTGCTTTTATTTATTTGCAGATGTGGTTTTGGTCTTCTAATGTATGAATCTGAAGTGCATTTCTATTCTTCTATTTGCAGTTAAGATTTGAAACTGAAGACAAAGCAAGCAGACTTCTGAGTAATGTGTCATTTTTGTTGAAATCAGGGGGTTATTTTTTCGGTATTACTCCTGAAAAAGTGATTGCCAAAAACTGTTGTTTCTGGATTTGTGTATTTTTCTTTTTTTTTTGTTCTTGTGGTTACTGTTGCACCTGTTTCTGGGAGGTGATTGTGTAAACATTTTAGTGTGATTTAATTATTGTAAGAATATTTTTAACATTGTTAATTTTATTATTATTGTAAGAATATTTTGAATTATAATTCAGTTATCAATTTATATCATATATCTTTCATTGAATTTGAAGTATCATTTAAATTTGCCCTTTTTGTTTGGATTTTATGTTACAAGAAGGATTGTATATGGATGAAAATCGGATGTTACAAATTTGCTAAAATTAGTGGCGTTTTTCCATAAACGTCACTAAAGAATTGTACATTTAGCGGCGTTTGTGGGAAAAGCGCCGCTAAAGGTCATGGTCTTCAGCGGCGTTTGTGGGACAAGCGCCGCTAAAGGTCATGGTTTTTAGCGGCGTTTGTGGGAAAAGCGCCACTAAAAGTCTTGGTCTTTAACGGCGTTTGTGGGAAAAGCGTCGCTAAAGGTCAGGTCTTTAGCGGCGTTTAGTAATAAAAACGCCGCTAAAGTTAGCGACGCTGTCATTAGCGGCATTTTTTGCCGCCCTTCTAAAAGCGCCGCTAAAAGCCTGTTTTGTTGTAGTGCGGTCACGAGAGGTGAGTACTATCCCTACCTACTTTCCTATTCTTGAGACTAATCCTTTATTGGGAAGGAATTATGCTTCTGGAAATGCTTGTCCACCTAGTGTATCTGGGTCTCTGAGTCCTCAAACTGGAGTGGATGTTAGTCCAACAGATACTAATTGTCGTGATACTCCCTCAATGAATGAAATAGTGACTGAAGGTGAAAATGATCATCATGATTTCTTGAATTCTGAAACTCAGTCCTCCACACCTGTTGTTCAAGTTTCGTCTGACCCTACAGGACCAGATGTGGTGCCTAATGTGAATATTCATCCTATGACCACTCGTTCGAAGGCTGGTATTTTCAAACCTAAGGCTCTTGCGGTTGAGATTGTCGAACCATCAACAATTGAAGAGGCTGTCACTAGTCCTGAATGGCAAGCTGCTGCTCAAGCTGAGTATGACGCTTTAATTCGGAATGGTACCTGGGTCCTTGTTCCTATGCCATCAGGTCGCAAAGTTATTGGTTGCAAGTGGTTGTTTAAAGTAAAGAAGAACCCAGATGGCACGGTTGAACGATACAAGGCACGTTTAGTGGCGAAAGGCTGTTCTCAAGTTCCGGGATGTGATTTTCAAGAGACATTTAGTCCAGTTGTAAAACCTGCTACTATAAGGGTTATCTTGTCCATTGCTGTTACTAAAGGGTGGTTAATTCGACAAGTTGATGTTAACAATGCCTTCTTAAATGGTAATGTTGATAGTGAGGTGTTTATGCAGCAACCCCCGGGATATGTTAGCCTTGGTTCTGATGGGAGACCTTTGGTCTGTCGTCTAAAGAAGGCGTTGTATGGATTGCATCAGGCTCCACGAGCTTGGTTTGAGAGGTTGCGAAATTTTCTTGTGAAAATTAGATTTGTTAGCTCTAAGTCGGATGCTTCTCTGTTTGTTTGAGTTCGCTCGGGTCCACTCTATATGTGCTTGTTTATGTTGATGACATTATCATTACTGGTAGTTTGGCGTCTTCTATTGACTGGTGTGTAAAGCTATTGAATGATGAATTTTCGTTAAAGGACATGGGTGAGTTACACTATTTCTTAGGAGTTGAGGTTACCAGGTCGTCATGTGGAAGTCTTCACGTTTGTCAACGGAAGTATATCCGGGATATGTTGAAGCGTAGCGGTTTGACAAGTGCTAAAGGTGTTCATACACCCATGATTAGCTCGTTGCACATCTCTAAGAATGATGGTGATTTTTTATCTGATCCAACTGCGTACAAAAGTCTGGCAGGTGCGTTACAATATGTGGTTCTTACTAGGCCTGATATTGCTTATGCGGTTAATCGGGTATGTCAGTTTATGCATCATCCTACCACAGTTCATTTGGCCGCTCTTAAAAGAATATTACGATATTTGTCTGCTACTCTTGATTTTGGAATTATTTTTCGACGATCTGATTCTCTTTGTTTAGCTGGGTTTTCTGATGCAAACTGGGGGTTGTATTTCGATGATCGGAGGTCTAATTCGGGGTATTGTGTTTTCTTTGGATCTAATCCTGTGTCGTGGTCATCGAAGAAGCAACAGGTGGTATCGCGTTCTACAGCTGAGGCTGAATATAGAAGTCTTGCTGCCGTTACAAGTGATGTTCTGTGGTTATTATCGTTGTTACGAGAGTTGCATATTGGGACTGTTTCTCCACCAAATATATGGTGTGATAGTTCTAGTGCAGTTGCAGTTGCTGCTGTTGAAAAGTCAACAAAGGTAGGAAGCAACTTGTTAAAAAGGTTGAGCAAGTTGCACCGAATGTTGAAAAGTTGAATGGGATAATTGCAATTTTGGTCCCTAATTTTTTAGGCCATTTGCAAGTTAGTCCCTGAACCTCAACTATAAATAGGCCTTTTCATTTTTCATTTCAACCATCCCAACCAATCTTTCTCTCTTAGTTTTCTCTCTTCTCCCATTTGAGAATTCTTAAGGAATTCTATTTGTTTGTAATATTTTGGAGATAGTAAAGTTATCATCTGGTGTTAGTGCCCGAGGACGTAGGTATAATTTACCGAACCTCGTTAAATCTCTTGTGTTCTTTCTTGTCCTATTTTTCTTTCAATATTTGAGGGTATAATAGTAGTATTTAATTGTGCTATTAAATTACTATAGAAGGGATATTCTGTCTAAGGAAAGACTTGGTATTTAAGAGATCCATGTGATCCACATCTCTTCCCTGGGAATTGAACTTTGTGTGATTTTTTAGTACAATAATTTACACGCTTCCGACCCTATTGGAACAACAAGTGGTATCAAGAGCCGAAGGTTAATCGTAGTATGCTCTGTGGTTGCAGTTTAAACTGATCTTCCACATCAGAAAAGATTTCCTTAGGTATATTGAAAGATTATGGAGAAAACGGTCGGTGTAGGAGCTTCAACATCGTCCATGTGGACAAGACCGACAATTGCAAATGCAAGATTGGCCGTGGAGATCTTTGATGGCACGGGCCATTTTGGTATGTGGTAAAGTGAGGTTCTAGATGCCCTTTTTCAGCAGGGTCTAGACATTGCCATTGATGAAGAGAAACCAGATGATGTACAGGAGAAAGATTGGAAGGCGATCAATCGGTTGGCATGTGGCACAATTCGATCATGCCTTTCTCGAGAGCAGAGGTATGCTTTTTCAAAGGAGACTTCTGCAAATAAGTTGTGGGTGGCACTTGAAGAAAATTTTTTGAAGAAAAACAGTCAAAATAAGCTCCACTTGAAGAAAAGACTGTTTCGCTTCACATACGTCCCAAGTACCACAATGAATGATCACATCACCAAATTTAATCAGTTAGTCACTGATTTGCTGAATATGGATGAGACATTCAAAGATGAAGATTTGGCTTTGATGCTGTTGGGGTCACTTCCTGAGGAGTTTGAGTTCCTAGAAACTACTCTACTTCATGGCAGGAGTGATATATCTCTGAGCGAAGTCTGTGCGGCCTTATACAGTTATGAACAGAGAAAGAAGGACAAACAGAAAAACTCAATCAGAGATACAGAAGCTTTAGTAGTCCGAGGTCGTTCATACACTCGGAAGAAAACTCAAAAGGGGAGATCAAAGTCAAAGTCCAGACTCGGGAAAGATGAATGTGCTTTTTGTCATGAGAAAGGCCACTGGAAGAAAAATTGTCCAAAGCTGAAGAATAAGGGAAAAGCTGCTGTAGATGCTTGTGTTGCAAAGCATGATACTAGTGACTCTGAACTATCACTGGTTGCATCATCATCGTCGTTCCATTCAGATGAGTGGATATTGGATTCGGGTTGTACCTATCATATGTCCCCTAACCGGGAGTGGTTCTCTGATTTAGTAGAACTAAATGGAGGAGTTGTTTATATGGGCAATGACAATGCCTGTAAAACTGTTGGGATAGGTTCAATCCAATTAAAGAATCAAGATGGATCAACCAGAGTTCTGACTGATGTTCGGTACGTGCCCAGTTTGAAGAAAAATCTCATCTCATTGGGAGCCTTGGAATCCAATGGTTCAGTTGTTACTATGAGAGATGGGATTTTGAAAGTGACATCTGGCGCACTTGTGATATTGAAGGGCATCAGGAAAAATAACTTGTATTACTACCAAGGTAGTACAGTTATTGGAGCAGTCGCTGCAGCTTCCGGTAACAAAGACTTGGACTCAATGCAGTTGTGGCATATGAAGTTGGGACATGCCAGCGAAAAATCCTTGCAAATTCTGGCAAAGTAAGGATTGTTGAAAGGTGCAAAGGCTTGCAAATTAAAATTTTGTGAGCACTGTGTTCTGGGAAAGCAAAAGAGAGTGAAATTCGGCACTGCTATCCATAATACAAAAGGTATTTTGGAATATATTCACTCAGATGTGTGGGGGCCTTCCAAAACACCTTCGTTGGGAGGAAAACACTATTTTGTTACTTTTGTTGATGACTTTTCCAGAAGAGTTTGGGTGTATACCATGAAAACTAAAGATGAAGTGCTTGGAGTTTTTCTTAAATGGAAAACTATGATCGAAAACCAGACTGGCAAGAAAATCAAGCGACTTAGGACGGACAATGGAGGGGAATATAAAAGTGATCCGTTCTTCGATGTGTGCCAAGAGTATGGTATTGTTCGACACTTCACAATTAGGGATACACCACAACAGAATGGAGTGGCAGAGCGTATGAATCGAACATTGCTGGAGAAAGTTCGATGTATGTTGTCCAATGCTGGGTTGGGCAAGCAATTTTGGGCTGAGGCTGTGACATACGCTGGCCATCTTGTTAATCGTTTGCCATCATCTGCATTAGAAAGAAAAACTCCTATGGAGGTATGGTCTGGAAAACCGGCTACAGATTATGATTCCTTACATGTGTTTGGATCCACTGCATATTACCATGTGAAGGAGTCAAAGTTAGATCCGAGGGTAAAGAAAGCTCTCTTTATGGGAATCACTTCTGGAGTGAAGGGATTTCGTCTTTGGTGCTTAAGCACAAAGAAAATGATCTGTAGCAGAGATGTTACCTTTGATGAATCTGCCACATTGAAAAAGGTAGCAGATAAAGATATTCAGACGAGCAATACTCCACAGCAGGTGGAGTGTACTCCAAAACAGGTGGAGTTTGAGCAGATGGGGATTTGCCCAGTTAATAAGTCTAATTCTCCAGCCACAATGGAGGAATTAGAGGTTGAAGAGGTTCTGACCCAAGAACCACTAAGTACACCAGAACCAGTTGCAGTTGCAAGGCCACGGAGAGAAATTCGTAAACCTGCTCGATTTACTGATATGGTGGCCTACGCCCTTCCCGTTGTTGATGATATTCCTATCACTTATCAAGAAGCAATGCAAAGCTTAGAAAGTGATAAATGGAAAAGCGCCATGGATGAAGAAATGCAGTCTCTCCGGAAGAACAATACTTGGGAGTTGGCGCAATTACCGAAAGGTAAAAGGGCAATCGGATGCAAGTGGGTATTCGCAAAGAAAGATGGATCTCCTAGCAAGAAGGATATTCGCTACAAGGCAAGATTGGTAGCTAAAGGCTACGCTCAGAAGGAGGGAATTGACTACAATGATGTATTTTCCCCTGTTGTGAAACATTCCTCCATTAGAATTTTGTTGGCCTTGGTAGCACAGTTGAATTTGGAGCTAGCTCAACTTGATGTTAAGACGGCTTTCTTGCATGGTGAGTTAGAAGAGGAGATCTATATGACTCAGCCAGAAGGATACACAGATGCTGGTGGTAGAAATTGGGTTTGTAAGCTTAACAAATCGCTATATGGATTGAAGCAATCCCCGAGGCAGTGGTACAAGTGATTTGATAGCTTTATGAGAAGGCAGAAGTACACAAGAAGCAAATATGACAATTGTGTGTATTTGCAGAAGCTGCATGACGGATCTTTCATTTATCTACTCTTGTATGTTGATGATATGTTAATCGCTTCGAAGAGCCAAAATGAGATAGATAAGCTGAAGGCTCAGTTGAATCAAGAGTTCGAGATGAAAGATCTAGGTGAGGCCAAGAAGATTCTCGGCATGGAGATAAGTAGAGATAGACAGAGAGGCAAGCTTTGTTTGAATCAGAAGCAATATCTGAAAAAGATATTACAATGTTTTGGTGTAAATGAAAACACAAAACATGTAAGTACCCCACTTGCTTCTCATTTGAAACTTAGTGCTCAATTATCTCCGAAAACTGAAGAAGAAAGAGAATATATGGCAAAAGTCCCATATGCTAATGCAGTTGGGAGTTTGATGTATGCGATGGTGTGTACGAGGCCTGACATTTCACAAGCTGTTGGAGTTGTGAGCAGGTATATGCATGATCCTGGAAAAGGACATTGGCAAGCTGTGAAATGGATTCTACGGTATCTTCGAAAAATCGTAGATGTTGGTTTAATTTTTGAACAGGATGAAGCACTTGGTCAGTTTGTAGTTGGATATGTTGATTCCGACTTTGCTGGTGATTTAGATAAACGTCGTTCAACTACGGGGTATCTGTTTACTCTTGCGAAAGCCCCAGTGAGTTGGAAGTCTACCTTACAGTCTACAGTAGCTGTGTCTACTACAGAGGCAGAATATATGGCAGTTACAGAAGCTGTTAAGGAGGCTATTTGGCTTAATGGATTATTGAAAGACTTGGGAGTTGTTCAAAGTCACATTAGTCTATATTGTGACAGTCAGAGTGCTATTCATTTAGCGAAAAATCAAGTCTATCATTCAAGAACCAAGCATATCGACGTAAGATATCACTTTGTGCGGGAAGTCTTTGAAAAAGGAAAAATTCTACTTCAGAAGATTCCGACAGCAGATAATCCCGCAGATATGATGACCAAGGTGGTAACAACAATCAAGTTTAATCATTGTTTGAACTTGATTAACATCCTGAGAATTTGAGCACCTTCAGGTGTATGGCGCTCGAGAGCGCATTTGGAGGCACTACAAAAGATAGCTTTATCGAATTTGGGGAGTTGAAGGAAGTATGTGAAGATGTGATTATCCTAATCAAATCTTCAAGGTGGAGATTGTTGAAAAGTCAACAAAGGTAGGAAGCAACTTGTTAAAAAGGTTGAGCAAGTTGCACCGAATGTTGAAAAGTTGAATGGGATAATTGCAATTTTGGTCCCTAATTTTTTAGGCCATTTGCAAGTTAGTCCCTGAACCTCAACTATAAATAGGCCTTTTCATTTTTCATTTCAACCATCCCAACCAATCTTTCTCTCTTAGTTTTCTCTCTTCTCCCATTTGAGAATTCTTAAGGAATTCTATTTGTTTGTAATATTTTGGAGATAGTAAAGTTATCATCTGGTGTTAGTGCCCGAGGACGTAGGTATAATTTACCGAACCTCGTTAAATCTCTTGTGTTCTTTCTTGTCCTATTTTTCTTTCAATATTTGAGGGTATAATAGTAGTATTTAATTGTGCTATTAAATTACTATAGAAGGGATATTCTGTCTAAGGAAAGACTTGGTATTTAAGAGATCCATGTGATCCACATCTCTTCCCTGGGAATTGAACTTTGTGTGATTTTTTAGTACAATAATTTACACGCTTCCGACCCTATTGGAACAACAGCTGCTAATCCAGTATTACACTCCAAGTTTAAACATGTGGAGTTAGATTTATTTTTTGTTCGTGAGAAGGTTGCTGATGGTTCGATTTGTGTAGGAGAAGTTCCTGCGTCAGATCAAGTTGCTGATGTGTTAACCAAACCGTTATCGGTTTCTCTTTTTGCTCGGTTCAGAAATTTTCTTCGGGTCTTGACAATAGAGAAGATGGATGCATGTTAAGAATAATAAAACTGAACAATTAGCAGATTAGTTAGTGAAGGTTGGAAAGGTTAGTTAGTTTGTTAAGAGAAGCAAGTTGTTATCTGTAAGTATAAAAACAATGGTCTGGCATTGTATTGAGCAAGCAAATAGTCTAAATTCATTTAGTATACAAAGTTCTCCAAGATTGGAAAGAAATTCTCAAAGATTACCTAGTTTTCTTCACAAGTTAATAACATTTTTTTTTCTTTTTGCATACCATTGTTTTTTGCTTTTAGCATATATTGGTGTTTTATTTTTGTTTATATATATGCATGTGTTGGGTTGGTAATACATGTGGCTCGCAAAATCTTTTTTTTTATGCGGTGAACCATGTTATGTGACGTAGGGAGGTCATGTTGGATGATTTAAGAAATACTCAACGCATTTGCCAAATGTGCTCATAAGTTGTTTCCTTGAAGGGGAGCTTTTTATATTTGATTTGATATATAAATTTGAATTCAATTTATTTTATGCTTATGGTGTTTGCTTGCTATTTCTTTTTCTGCGGTGGTTTTGCCTGAAAAGGCTAGGTGCCTATAAGGCACCTTTCCTTTTGCTTTTGCTTTTGCGTTCTTATTGGTGCATTGTAAGCTTCTGTGTGCGAGCCTTGAACTGCATTTGGGGTGGTGTTGTGGTGCCAAGTAATCCTTCAATTGATTACTTGTCAGAGGATGGGCATACGGTATCCTTATTGCTATTTATTAGCCGATACCCCATTTCCCCCATCAAGTCTTCCCTAAAATGTGTTGACGATGGTGATTGCATAGTTTCTGTTTTAAGTCTTGCATCTGCATCTATTTGGGAGAACTAAGGAATGATCTTTTTTTCAGTGTAGAGAACTAAAGTGGAGAGCAACTTCGTTGATGTCGAGATAATCGTAGTCCACTGCACAAGGGAGAACTAAAATGGTGAGCATTTTCATTAATGGCGAGGAGATAACCATAGTCTGCTGCACAAGGGAGATCAAAAATGGCGAGTCACTTAATTGATAGTAGGGAGATAACCATAGTCCACTACATAGGGGAGCATTTGGGAGATTTACTTGTGTCTTTGTCTCGCATCCCTCGAGGTCACTTGAAGAGTACCATTAGAGCAAAGTAGGACTGAGTCCATTCCCTCGGCATCAAGGAGGGGGTAGCTCCTCGATTATTGTGATGAAGATACCTTTCGGTTGGAGCTTCATTTTGTTGGAAAAATCTAAGGAGAATTTGGCGAGCTTTCGCTCCCTTAATTTGTTATAGTTGACACATTGGAGAACAAGGGGCTTTAGGCCGTGACGATGAATTCTGGTGAGGTTGTCATTGGAATGCCTTGGGCATCTTTTTGGTGGTGTTGCAATAAAAACAACTCTGCGAAGTTAAGATTTTAAAGGTGCTCTTAGTTCCTTTCCATGCTTAATAAGCTTTAAACCTGAAGAGGTTGAGCAAGATGTCCCTAGAAGATGTGAATAAACCTAACGAAATGTCAAGAGGGGTCACTACTTTAGTGTCGTGCACTAGGGCTACTAGAAGTAGAGATTAGGTTGGGGCGGACCCCTCAATGGTAGCTGCGTAGAGGAGTAGATTCCATCAATGTGTAGCATATCCTGAAATAATATTGATAAGGACTTGTTGAGCCCACCTTTCAAGATATCATATGGCCACCACATAGTATTTAGTCCACAGTTAGTGGGATCACCAATCGCCGTAATTTTCTATTATTTGTGATATTTTTCGTTCTGTTATACTATTTATGTTATTAATTATTTTATTTAAATTTATATTTTATTCATTATTAATTTAGAAAATAATAAGAGAGAATGGAATTTTAATTTTAGCAACTTTTGTGATTGGATTTTGAAAATAGTACAGTTTTAACATTTTGACCATAACTTAGATTACTGACATTCATTTTAGGTTCATAATAAACCAGTTTGAAGAGAATTGAAAGATTTATCTAAAATTATTTCACAAAAGCCCAAAAATATTAGAAAGACATCTAAAAATGGCCTGAAAGTTTAACGCAAAAATAGTAAAAATAAAACCTAAAAAAAGTTCTTACTTATTTAATTAAGGTCATTTTTATATTTTCTCAATTATATTATTTTTGTCCTATAAATAAACGTGATTAAGTTAAAGATTAGAAGATTCAGACCTAGTCGTTATTAGTTTTATCTTGTTTTCTTTATTTTATAGCTTTCTAAACCCTTTTTTTTAGTTGAAGTAATATTCGAAGTTTGATTCTACAAGGTTGTGAGATCAAATTGCTTTTAATCTTTCTTTGATCCTTAGTATTTGCATGTTTTCTTGTTTAATCACAATTGTTCAGGTTTGTTAAACATTCGGCTGGTATTTGATAGCTTAGAATGATTGTTTTGTTAATAGATAACTAGTCGATCGATTAATTTCTAATATTTGTGAGCACTACATGATTATTTGTATAGTAAGAACATGCAATCTAACTTAAATAAACTTTGATAATGTGTTTGTTGGTTTGAATTGTGTCTCTTTCGTTCTTAAGGCTATTGGTAAATTAAATTCTTAACCGATCATTATAAGGTTGTTAGTCAATAAGAGAAGTAATTAAGGGTGATTGTATTAATTATTGAGAAGGTAAAAATAAATTAGGTTACTAGGCGATCATCGGTGACTATAACTAATTTATTAAAGAACATTGAAATTCATCCTTGCATTAATGATCAAACCCTTGAATCAATTGAATAATTTACTTTGACTAAAGTTTTCCTCATTGATTTCTTATATTTTGTTTTATTATTTATTTTTAACGCTAATTTACTTTTAATTTTAATTTTTAATTCTAAACTGCCTTATTTATTTTTATTTTACTTGTTTGTTAAAGATATAAAATTATTACCGGTGTCTGTGGATACAACACTACTTGTAATTTTCCACTAATTCATCTTTCAAGTAAGTTTTATTTTTGGTAGATTCGACAGTAGGTTTTATTTTTGGTAGATTCGACAATTGTACACAAATCCACCAAAAATAAATTCTACGTCTAAAAACAAAATATAAAAATCATAATATAAAGAGTAGGTCTATCCCATAGGGATTGGTTTGACAGTGTTCGAATTTCTCACAACCAGGACACTTGAGCAAGTTCATGCCCATGACTCTTGCAATCTTGCGTAAAATAAATAAAAGGGTTAAAGTAATACTAAATTAAATAAGTAAATAAAAATTGATTTCGAAATCAAATAAAATAAAATCCATCGATGAATATTCTATCCTCGGTTACAACATCAGTCTCAGTCTTAGAATTAATCACATATTATGGATGTTTTCCCGCTCACTACTAAGCTACTTATAATGATCAAGGATGTCTCAACCACCAATTTCCTTAATCTTAAATTAACTTTAGGAACCACCTAACAATAAACTTTTTCTGAAGGAATAACCTCAAAAGACACTTCCACAATTTGATCCGTCAACAGCGTTGCTAATTAAAAGAACCTAACTCTAATCAATGATGTAAACCGGACGAATCATTTAAATTAAACCACTTAAACTCATATGTCACCCAAGTGCAATCTCAATCCATCCACTTAAACCATTCATAATTGCAAAAACATAGAGTATATCCATGCATTTAGGTCTTTAAACATGAGGAGTACTGTATCTGCAGGAAAATAATTTTATTCAAAGTTCTCTCAACCATTCCTAAACTTAAAACAGATTCATCAGCGTTACATAACATTGAGTGCAAGGGTAGAAATCCTGCCCGAGTTTTTCCCTATATTAGGTAGCAATGAAAGTAAAGCATAAAAAGGGAAAGGTTAAGCTTGTGCGGGTAAGCTATGATTGCAAATGTAGCAGTGAAAGCAAAGCTTAAAAACATGACAGATTGCTAAAGGTAATCACTTGTCCTTTGATCAATCAAGCTTTGGACATTGCTTGATCGGATGAACATGTTTTACATGATGCTTTTAGTATCATTTTGTTTCTTTATGAAAAAGTAGCAACGGTAAGTTTTCATGGTCGGATCTCATAAAATCTTGTGAAATATTAGCTTTTGGAAAAGCAACATTGAGTTTTAAATTCAAAAGGCTGTAATTGCTAGAGTATATGATATGCTTTTTCAGATGGTGGCCACCTTTGTGCCTTGCTGTTGCAATGCCTTTTGACCACTGTAGATATGGTAGGAAGCATGCACGCATGATTTCCGGGCTAAAAATTTATTCTAAAGTTGCCAACATATAGCACATATGAAAAATGTCATTGATGGCTTTTTGGTAGGATGGTTGAGAGGGACCTAATATCTTGAGTTAAGACCTAACCTCTCTACCACTTTAGCTAAGAAAAACATGTAAATAAATCACAGGGGTAACTAAACTGGTAACACGCATGATTTAAGTTTCCATTAAAAGCACTCTCCTGTGATGCTGCCATGGTAAAGAATACAGTAACAACTTGTTGTTAGACACTGCCAAGAGAGTTCCCCTTTATCTGTTCATGCTAATACACTGTTATAGTGTTCTCAGTACAACAGTTCCACATCATATAGTTGAAGTAATCAATAATAACTCTTACACTTGCATCAAATCATTTCATGTATGTATAAATCTTCATTTCTTTTCCTCTTCTCTTGCTGGCTTTGGTTCTTCTTTGGGAGGTGGAACTACAGCGGGGACTCCACCATCAATGCAACTTCTGCACTTGTTTTCTATCCATCCTTCAATGTCGTTCTCCCCATTTCCACCGAAATGCCTTCCACCACATAGCCGAGCAATGATCCCTGCAATAACACCTATGATAGTTATGGCTGCCAGCACTACGATCAGTGTTTCGATGGATCGATGCGAATAGCGACTTGGTTCCCTCACTGTGGGTGGCACCTCAACTACCGGTACATATTGATTGTTTGAACCTGCTTCCATATCTACGATGACAATGGAAACTGAACTAAATGCTCATACACTTTGTATTTCTATTTTGGTTACTGAATAACGGTATAAGACTGAACTCAAGGACCACTCACGGAAGGCCTGCATACATGTAAGTAAAAGGGAAAAAAAGAGATAGATAATTGAGAGTAAAGAAGGGTGAAAAGGTGAGCAGACTATGAAACATAATTGAGAGTAAAGAAGGGTGAAAAGGTGAGCAGACTATGAAACCAAGAAAGCAAATGAAGTAGCAGATTACCAAGGCTTAAAAAACAGTTGAGAGGAGGAGGAGGAGGAGGAAAGAGAGAGCAGTGATGTTTGTTGGGTTGGAAGAGAGAAGGAACACTATATTTGAAGGTGGGAAAGACGGAAATAGGATAGGATTCCAGAAATAAATAGAAAAAGGTATTTGCAGTCTCAATTTTGGGCACATTGGATCTTCTTTGCTGTGATTATTTCTCGTCCAGCTTTTCATTACTTTTTATCTGCTGTGTATATTATTCTATTTAAATTGTAGTGTTTTTGTGTTCCCAATTTGTTGCTATTGGTATCACATGTGAATGTTAAAGAATGAGAGTCCCAAGATGAAATGCGCAAGTAGTTTAGGTTATTGAGAGTTTCCTAGTTATTAGCTATTTTGTTGTGTCTTGTAGAAGTAGGGAACTTGACAATATTAATAATAATATTTGGGTCTCGGTGTTTAGGGTTCCCCCTGGTCCTGAGCCCACTCATCAGTTGTGTAGTTTGTCAAAATGCACAAAGACAAAGACAGGCATAAAGCAGGTAAAAGAGTCACTTGACCCGATGCCTTCGCCTCAGCCAGCCTGACCACATCATGCGTTAATGCAGAGAGGGAAAGGGAAAAAAGAAATCAATGACGTTATCTGGATTGGTAACTTTAAGAAAGGATTAGAAATCAAATAACAATGTCGAATCACTTGATAGAAAAAAAAAATACTAATCTATTTAAGCAGTTTGTGCAATTCTCCTTTTTAATAATTGTAACTGGTTGAAGTAATCCGATTCAATTATATTCTTTATCTATTATCAAATTTATGGATGGTGGATTAAATGGATAAGTTTTTTTTTTTTATCATTTAATGACTGCTGTAGTCTTGACTGAGTTGTCTATGGATCGGGGTTTGGACTCTAATAAAATTTTAGGTCCGATTGATAGGTTCAACCTAAAAAAATGAGCCTAATTTTTTGTCCAAGCTTGGCTCGGATAAAACATAAAAAATAATAAAATAAATATTTCCCAACAAATTGAATTTTTTTTATAAAAAAAAGTCTTTATACTTAAATAACACTAATATAGGTGTAATTTAACAAACAAATGCCTTCAAAATAGTAGTAAAATTAACAATAAAACGAGAGTTATACAATATCTAAATAATAACAACAAAATAGTGAAATGATAGCAAAACAGTGAAAAAACAACAACAAAACAACGGAGTTTCTTTTTGCAAATTTGGGCCGAGCCAAACCTTAGCAAAAAAAACCTCACCCGAGACCGAAAAACGGGTATTATTTTTTGTTCGAACCTATTTTTTAAGTTTATATATTTTTTAAATCCTCTCACTTTTAAAACGGGTCTTTGGGTTGAACCACCTGACTTGACTCATGGACAAGTCTATGGAGTATATTCCCTCTCAAGTGTGAAGGAGTGGATTGGAATGTTGTTATTTAAATCAAATTGGGCCTATGGCATGTTGATTCCAATAAATAGCTTTCTCCATTTTGGAAATGGGCTAAGCTGGTCACTGCCCAAAACATATATTCATACATCAGAAGTAATGAGATCATATGCGGCGGACGTGAAGGCTTAGGCGGCCTAAAGAAACAAAATCCGACCGCCCATGTTTGTTTTACATTCCTAGTCCTACTTTCTTTTTTGACTTGGAAAAAGAATACGAGACGAAGCTTCGACGACTTTTTTGTTTTGCTTTCGATTCCGCTTTCTGAATACGCGGAATTTGGAAGATTTTCCGACGGCCGACGGGATCCTCGCGGCAAATCTCGGGAAACCCAAAAAGAAACCAAAACTTAATTCTTCTTCTAATCTTATCCCCATATATACTAATACTATATTTTTGCAGTTTGATTCAGCTGGGGGTAATTGAATTAGAATGGGAACTCCCCAATTCCCTGATCTTGGAAAGCATTGCTCCGTCGAAGATTGTAAACAGATCGACTTCTTGCCTTTCACTTGCGATCGTTGCCACCTGGTATTCCTTTTCTTCTTTCTTTTTCTATCTCTTGGACCTTGCTTTACCTTCATATCACTGCATTTCAATTCATCCCCCCCCTTTTTTTCCCAATATTTATATTAATTGATTCCTTTTGATATGTTCCTGTTAGCTTCCATATCTTGTTCTTTTGAACCCATTGCAGCTTTATACTTTAGATTTATATTGGCAATCTCCCTGTGTGTTTCCTATGGACCCAAAAAATAAAATCAGTACATAAGGATTTATACGTTATACTGCCTATATGTGTTAGAGTGTATTAGATTTAGATAATTCGCACACAATTTAGGCTATTTCTGGTTGTGATTTTATTTGGTTTTGACTTAAGTTTCTGAAAAGGTAAAGCTAAATGAAATTGATTGACCATGTGAAAATTACTGGAATGAAACTCGGAATTTGATCCAAGTTTACAGTGTCCTGTTATTTACATTTAAGTAAAAAACTCAGCATTTAACTTCCAATTCCTATACAATGCTAAGTTGATAGAATCAATTCTAATCTTATAAAGAGTATGCAATCACAGGGAAACAGTTTTTCTAATTAGCTCCAGCAATCTGCCCTTGTTCTGCTTGGTCCGACTGAAAATCCTGCTGTTTCTTTCCCTCCAAAGTAAATCACTGTATTCCATTTAATACGTGGGACGGTTATGCCAATTCAAGAAATTTATCTTTTTATATCTAAATCGTCAAAAATATCATTTACTTTGAGTAGCAAAAGCAAGAATCATCTGCAATTAGTCTAACTAGTAACTAATATTGGTTCAGTATCCAATCTAATCATTTTCGATGATGGATAAGCTATTATAATTATTTGTTGGCTAAGATTAGCTGAGAACTGGAGTGCTCTTCTATTGCAACTCTGCTTGAGATATTGCTCTGTAGTTTCTTTTGTTTTGTTCCTGGAACAAGCAAAACTTCCAAGGGATTCATATCAACCAAAAGCTTGGATCTTGTTTTGAATGATTTTCTGTGTAATGGATTGTTGATTTCCAGCCAATTATTTTTTAAAATCTTTTAAGTGAAGTTTCTCTTTTTCATTCTTGTAAAATGTGAAAAATCTTTCAACAGGTATATTGCCTGGAACATAGAAGCTACATTAAACATCACTGTCCAAAAGCTGATAAAAAAGACGTTACCGTTGTCATTTGTCCGTTATGTGCTAAAGGAGTTCGCCTGATTCCAGATGAAGATCCAAACATCACCTGGGAAATGCATGTTAATACTGAATGTGATCCTTCAAATTATGACAAAGTCACAAAGAAGAAAAATGTCCAGTTCCAGGCTGCAGGGAAGTTTTAACATTCTCAAACACAATCAAATGTAGGGACTGTACTCTAGACCACTGCTTAAAGCACCGTTTTGGGCCAGATCACAAATGTCCCGGACCTAAGAAATCCGACCCAGGTTTTCCATTTATGGGTCTTTTAAGCAGGAGTAGAAAAGAATCGAAAACCAACCAATCTCCTGCAACATCTTCATCCAAGTGGGCTACAAGTTTTCTTAATGCAGCTTCTACTGTTCGAGCCTCAGCTGAAGCAGGTATGACCAAATTGGGCAGTGAAATAAGTCAAAAGTTGCAAATTGCAAGGGACGGAGTTGGGCTGAGCAGCAGCGGTGGCGGCAGCAATGGGAATGCAGGGCAAGTAGAGGAGTGCCCACAATGTGGAGCGAAGTTTTCCTCAGTTACAACATTGGTGGACCATGTGGAGAAGGTACATGAAAGGAACAACCAATCTCGAGTTTTTAAGATGTCGATCGATGTCTGCCCCAAGTGTAGTAAAGGGTTTCGTGATCCAGTTGCGCTTGTAGAGCATGTTGAAAGGGATCACGGTGGCACTTCGAAAGCTTAAGGATGGTTCGACTGCAAACTGTAAACAGCATATTGCTGGAGATGTAATTGTATCATCTTGTGTTGCTTGAATTTTTTATACCTCAAAATTAAATGGAAACTGGTAAGCTGCTCTTGAGAACTCAACTTCAGGTCAAATGATTTTTCAACTTTCAATTAGTTTGTTTCATGTAACCTTAAAACTTTAAGGTTAATTATAATTTTTTATGGGAATACATTAAGTAATCTGCTTGTTCATATCCAATGTGATTCATATTAAAATTGTACAATAATCCTACGAGTATACATGAGCAAAAAACATTAAGATTGTAACGTTTAGCTAAATATTTGGACTTGATGTGCATGGTATTGAGTATATTGATACAAATAATTTTGATTTCAATAGTAAACCCTATAAAATAAATATTTCTATATCTTTGCCCTAAAGTCTTGACTGGTTTCACATTAAAAGAATCTAAGAGAAAAAAAGGGTCTAAAAGAAGGGAGACCTTAGAGGCGTCCCTTTTCTCATTCTTTTCCTAAAAGAATTAGGGTCCACTCGAAGAAGCCGAGTTGTTGAAATTGAAATACCAACCTCTTCCTTCTCTGTTTCTTCCACTTCTATCTCACTCTGGACCTATAAAAATATTACCGAAAACAAATGTTGTTATTTTCCCATGATTAGAAAATTCGTTCACAATTCAACAGAAAAAAAAAGAAAAGAAAAGGGTTCTCTTCTCACTTTGCATTCAATAGAACAAAACTTGGAACTGTAGCATTGAAGTTCGTGGCCACAAACTTCACATTTATCAACTTTTCGACCATTCATGCGATTTACGTGATCGTTCCTTCCTTTTCTATTAATATAAACCAGCTTTGAAGAATTGCAAGTATAAGGTTGGATATCTGAAACGTCCATTAATTTCCTTATGCTCTTAACCCTAAGTCCCACTCTGCTTGAAGATTTGTAAACCTTTCAAAAAAAAACCCCGAAAATATAATGCTAATACCGTGCATGTTATGCAATAATGATAAGCATTCTTCTTAAATCAACAAAAAAAAAAAAGATTACTTACTCGGAGACTTTGATGGCCAACATGTTTATGAGGGTGGTATAAGCAATCTTCACAGAAAGCAGATCCCATGCAATCCCTACAAAAGAAACTACACGGTTTTGCACTATTACATTCACATGAACTGTAAAATTTAGTTCGCAACAAAGGTTTCAGCCATGGCAATTTACTCAACAAGTCTCCTTCCATTGTTATTTCCCCCTTCAGTTATGTTGGATATATAGAGGGTTTCTTTCTTTTAATGTTGCCTAGCGCATATATATGCATTCAAACAGGTAGGAAGTAGGCTAAGACTTACACTACTAATCTCATCAACTTGTTCTTTACTCTCATTAATGAAACCTATTCGTTAGACTGAGTAAATTCGATTTGAATTGGGCCTGAGTATTGAGTCAATTTTGGTCTAATTTTGAATCACATCTTTCTACTTTACAAAAAATTAATAAATTAGTCCCTCTATTTTAATTTTCTGAATTTGGTGTTCATAGAAGTTAACCTAGTTGCTCGTAAATCACAAACTGATCATTTTGCTAATTTGTTGTATATAAATTATTCAACTGATTAATTCTATTAATTCTTCGCATATAAATTAATTTTATTAATTTTGTTTTAGCTATGAATCTCATATTTCATAAGTTATGTTATAAAAAAATATAAATTATTTTTTATAAAATTATAAAAAGTCATTGCTTCCTCATTTTGTAAATTAAACTTATAAAATCAGGATAAATAAGTGGTATTAGATCAGTGTTGGATAATAGAAATAGTAATTTATAAGTTTATATAAAATGTAAAATATTTTTTTAATATTTTTTATAAATTTTATAAGTTTTTAAAATTTTTTTGAATTTTTTTAATAAATTTATATGATTTTTATTGGAAAATGAAATATTAATCGGCTGCGTTGCCATTTGATTGGTTTGTCAGTTAATTTTAACAGTCAACGTAATTAAATACAAAAATCATTAATGGAAGGATTTAATTGATATTTTAATTAATAAATGCGAATTAAGTTAAAAAACTTAGTTGATTTTCAAATATTTTGTTAGCAACTTTTTATATCTATAATCCTTAAGTTTTTATCAAACATAATGATAGATAATAATTATAAAAAACTTTTTTCCCTTGGCAACTTTTATGCTTTCAGAAAAATGCATAATAATAATTTAGTTATCAATGTTGATATATTTTGTAAATCTTATTCATATTTTTTTATTTAAATTTGACTATTAGTATTTCAAAAAAAATTAAATTAATTTTATTTAATAAAAATATTAACAGAAATATTAATTTTTAACAATATTTGCGTGATAATCCATATAACCTGTGTGACAATCCATATTATTTATCTTATGTTCACATCAAATAATTTAAAAATAAAAAAACATTTAAAATTTTATAAAAAGCTCATAATAAATCAAAATAATGAACATAAAATAAAAGTGAATTATCATATAAGATTTCATGTTTAAAAATTTAATGTTTTAATTAATATTTTTATTAAAAAAATTTAGTTCTTTTTCGAAAATTTGATTATAATTAAATACTAAAACATAAGAATCAAATTGATGTAAACTTAAATACTAAATTTGATATTACGTTCAAAATTATAATTAATTTTACTTTAAAAAATTTGGTGAAATTTTACTTAAATTGTTGTTCCCAATTTTTTTCCACTAAATTCCGCTAGAACCTTCTTGAACCGTCGGATTGAAAAAAAAGAATGTAGCCCTTGGATCTAAATGGTATAAATTAAACCTCCGTGTGCTCAGCTATTGCTTACCGAAATTGGTGTTCCTTCTAGCCGATCCGTTCTCTTCACCTCGACTTTTCTGCATCTCCTTGACCCCCGACCCAGCAGTCCAGGTTTGTCCCATCCCTTCTCGTAACGGCAATGAAACACCTTTTTCGCTTTTGTTTTAGATTTGTGGGTTTGATTTCACGTCTTTGATGATGCTTCGGTTCTATTCGGCTTTGTTTAATTCATTTTGAGTTTGTTATTAAAAAGAAAAAGAAATGATTGCTTTCTTGGCATTATTATTGATTTTGGGTAGGATTTTCTTTTTATGTTTTGGGTTTGCATGGATGTGATTCGGATTGGATCGAATAAGGCCAGAAGATTAGTATTTTGGGTCTAACTGATTGTTCGTGTTCTGAATTTCATTTTGGAGGTTCGGTTTTTCTTTTTTGGGTTTCTTGTTTTGGTTCCTCTTTAAAAAAGGAGCAGGAATGGGATTGCTAAAGGTTCGGTTAGGTAATTAGGGTTTCATGTAGGAGTGAGTTTCACTGTTAGAATTGATTGGATCATACTATGTGGAGAGCAATAGAAATTGTTTTATAATAGATTCTATAAAGCTCCTAATCTGATAAGAGCCAACGCTCCTATTTCGATGAGGACTACCACGGATGCCGTAACTTAAACTTGGAAACCATCTGAGCGAACTGTATTAGAAACTTTAAAATTCTAGCAAATGAGATTTACTAATACTCAGAAAATATTCTGCAACTTCAACTTAAAAGACATGTGAAATGGTGATTTAAAGTGGAAAAGATAACTAAGAATGACTACTCAAATCCCACTCTCTGAAGTGATAAAATTCTTTATAATAATGCCTACTTAAGCACCAAACCTAGCATGCTTCTGAAGGCTGGTAGAGGTTGCTGCCAGTCTGCTCCTTTACGGGGTAACTTGACTATCTTTGCAAGGATCCAACCTAAGATTTTTTCTTCTGAATCAAAACTTGTTGAAATTAACTATAAATTGAATAATTGATTGGAGGTTTTGTAGCTCACCATATATCATAGTGCCCTTCCTGAACTTGAGTTTTGCTATTTCGTAAGTTGTGATTAGAGGTTGGTTGCTATAGCTGTGTATGATATGTGGAATTAGATATAAAAGATTACAATTAATATGTTTGAGAGACCTAGTTGTCACATTTTTCAGTTGATCCGGATGGCTCTGTTTATCGGACAAATAATGCTGTGACTAGTTATCTTTCATAAATTTGTTGGTTCTATATAATTGGGGTGTTAAAACCTTTTATCATTCAGTTATATGCATAGGAACTTGGGTAAGCTAGTCAGTTGTTTGTTGCTACTTAAATTTTAGTCTAAAGGCATTAAACTAGGACTACAGTATTGGGCAATAAGTTTTGTTACATACAACAGTTGCAAGTTGCAACTTTTACTTATTCTTTTCACGGCTTATTGTCTTACCATCGCAGCTTGAAAATGGCAGCAAAATATATTATTGGTTCTGTTGCGGCATCATTTGCTGTTGCTTATGTAGCTGATAAACTTGTTGCTGATGAGAAGATTTTTGGAGGTAGGCTGTTTACTTTTTGCAGATTTTGTTATTGGCTATTTCTTTTCCAGGGTTTTAATGATTGCTTTCTGCTCTAACGCAGGGACTACACCCAACACTGTTTCCAACAAGGAATGGTGGGAAGAAACTGACAAGAAATTTCAGGCATGGCCACGCACTGCCGGTCCACCTGTGGTGATGAATCCCATCAGCCGCCAGAATTTCATTGTTAAGTCGGGTTCTGAATGACACGTAATATTTGCTTGTATTTTAGTCAAAGTTTCAGTTTGATTCTACATTCGCTGTGAAGAAATTGTTGTATTAGACTTGGGTTAATCCGGCTTTGCATTTAAGAGTAGTTCTTGGTTCCTAAATATGTCTGTACTCTTTTAAAAGGTCAAAATTCGGTCAGATCGACCAGATGTTGTCAATCGTACAAGATCTTAATAAACATCTGCAAAGCAGTACCAAACTTTTGTTTTGGCACTCCGGGTTTCATTGACAAAACAAATTTTAATGGTGCAAATAAAAAATGACATCTGGCCTCGTATAATCAAATGCTTGGAGTGTGGTTACAGGAAAAAATCATTTGCAGTTTGGTTTGCATTAATGAAGGTGTGTGGGATCACTCCTTAATATATAGTCAATGAATGAATACAAATGGGTTGTTTCGGATTCTCATCTATCATCAGTTCCAACTCTCCCAATTGTTTTTGGACACAAATTGTAGTTGTCTGAGTAGATCGAGGTGGACAACCCAACGGCTGGGTTGTTTATTACTTTACTGTTTATAATATTAAGTTGTACAACACTTACGAGTTGGTTTGATCCGAACTTAAGTCACTCCCTGCATTATGTCTCAACTGTTTGGTGTTTTGACAGAGAGCATATTGCAATGCGACAATCAGAGGATGTTGATTTGATAATTTAGTATACGAGTGAAACTCCGTTAAAGAAAAGAAAATCATATCTAGCAAGTTCGGAAACCAAAAACTTTGGATATTACAATCGAAGGCATCTTAAGGTAGGTTGTTCTTGTTTGAGCCGCCCTCCTGCCACCCCCTTCGCCCACTTGTTTAGATAAATGAATTACTCAAAATGGAGTTGGTTGGGACATACATATCCAAGCCTCAATATGGATATATTCCCGTCTTAAATGGCTGAGAAAGCAGATAAGATAATTGTGGATCAATTTTGCCTTATTTCTTGGAGCATTTCCACTACCTTCTTCATCTTGGGTCGTTTTGCAGGTGTGGTGTCAGTGCAGAGTAAAGCTACCTTCAAAGCTGCAAGCATTTCTCTCCTCCACCCAAAGGAAACCGTGCTAAGCCTTGCATCAAGTATCTGCTCAGGGGTCTCCCCTCTTGCTCGAGCACCATGAACCCATTTTACTAAGTCTACTCCTTCCCCAAAATCCTCATCCACTGGAAATCGTGTGGTGAGGATCTCAAGCAACACCACACCATAGCTATACACATTTCCAGGAGCGGTGACTTGCATTGTATATGCGTATTCTGGACGAAAAATAAAAACAGATAAACAAATTCAAAATTACATAAAAATGGCGACAAGGAAACAGGATAATACAGTAACTTAATTTACCTGGGGGAATGTAGCCGAAGGAACCAGCAACAGCGCTGATACTTGCAGTACCTTTGGATGGATCTAAGAGCTTTGATATTTCGATCTCCCCAACCAATGGCTTAAAGTCCGCATCTAAAAGTACATTGCTCGAAGATATATCAAGGTGGATAACTGCCACATGATGGAGAAAAGCCAATCCTTCTGCTACTCCAATGGCTATTGATAGTCTTCTGGGCCAGTCTGGCTGATACTCTGACTGCTGCGACGATTCGTGAAGAAGTTGTGCAAGTGTGCCATTTGGTAAATAATGATGTAACAGAAGAGCGACATCTTCATAGATGACGAAACCGATAGGATGTACGAGATTATCATGACAAAGCTTGCTTAGTCTTTCCAGCTCCCTAATCATCTTGTTTTGATGATGAACTATGGTCCTATCCATCGACTTCAGTTTCTTTACTGACAAAATCAATCCGGAAGGCATAACTGCCTTGTAACTGGTGCTGAAAGTCCCATTGTTGATTTTGTTTGAATCCTTTAAAGTGGCTTTGACTACAGCATCTAGATCTACAGCCTGCCTGAGATTCTCGACAAACACAGTCCCTGCTATGATGGTTGGCTGGTCACTGGTTTCTTCATCTTCAATCTCTACGCTTCTTGCGGCCTTCTCTTGTCTCTCCCTCATCATAAACAGGACCACCACTACACTGACTGATACAAACACAGCTAGACCTGAACCGATAACAGCTAGTATGATCCTGTAAGAGACAGTATGGTGGTAGTCCGCGGGATCAGAGTTTGCACATGTGAAGCTCAATGGCTCCCCACAAAGCCCTTTATTTGCTTGAAAGCTTGAATCCGGACTTTTCTGGAATGGTACGAATGTCGGGATCGGACCAGTGAGAAAATTATTTGAGAAATTGACTTCTATCAAGCTCAACATGCCTTTAAATGCTGGTGGAATATTACCAGTAAGCTGATTACTGGAGACATCCAGAGAGACCAACTTATCTAGTTTCCCTAATTCCGATGGCAATTGACCATGGAGACGATTGAAGCTCAAATTTAGAGCTATCTGCAAGTTGCGAATACGACCGATCTCAGGAGGAATACTTCCAGTGAAAAAGTTGTTGCCAAGCTGCAAATGAAGCAGTTTCACACAATTCCCAATCTCATGAGGTATTTCCCCTTTGAATGAGTTCTGATCCAAGAGCAAGTATTGCAATCTTGTCATATTACAAATTTTATTTGGTATAGTACCATTAAACTGGTTCTCGCTTAAATCAAGCTTGTTAAGATTCTTGCACCCCAGAATTGATCTCGGAATATCCCCAGACAGACTGTTTCCAGAAAGAATCAACTCTTGAAAATTCATAAGTCGTCCAATCTCCGGCGGAATTATTCCTGTAAATCCATTGTAGGCCAAGTTTAGGAGTGTAAGATTAGTACACAGCGCAAACTCCGAGACAATTTCACCAGAGAGGTTGTTGTTATCTGCCTCAAAGTATGTGAGGCTAGTGTCATTTCCAATGGTCCTGGGAATGGTGCCAACAAGTTTATTATTCCCAATACGAACACTAGAAAGGCCTCTGCAATTACCAACTTCTTCAGGAAGCTCACCAGTAAGTCCATTCTGGGTGAGAACCAAAATTTCAAGCTTCCCCATGGCAAATATGCTTTTTGGTATTGACCCATCAAGCTGGTTTGAATGAAGGTTTAGCAACACCAGTTCAGAAACCAAACCTAGATTATCAGGAATCTTACCAACTAACTGGTTCTCATAGGCTGTAAAAACTCTCAAATTGGTCAAACGGCCAACCCAATGGGGAATAGAACCATTCCATCTATTGCTAGAAATCTGAAAATCCTGCAACTTTGCTAGCATCTCAAGTTCTTGAGGTATCTCTCCTACAAGAAAGTTGTTTGACAAGTTCAATGATCTAAGGTTTCTAAGGCCACCCAACTCCACTGGAATAGAACCTTCAAACTTATTCAATGACAGATCCAGATATTCAAGCTCAGATAAATTCCCAAAAGCTGAAGGAATCCGTCCATTGAAGTTATTATAAGAAAGGTCAAGCTCCTTCAATGCTTTAAGATTAGAGATGAGAGGAACATTACCTCTAAGCATACGCCTAGAAAGATCCAGTCTTTCAACAAGGGAATGGTTCAAGCCACAACGAATACCTTCCCAGCGGCAGTAATCTGTTTGGTTATCACCCCAACCTGCTACACCCCCAAGCTCTTCCTTAATGGCTAACAATGTAGCTTGGTCATTGAGCTGAGCCTCCCCAAGAAATGATTTCGATAGAAACCAAACAAGCAAAAATGACAAGTACAAATATGCCATTATTTGAGCTTTATCTTTTTATCAAATGAAAATTCAACAACAAATACAATCACTTGCTGATTAGAACCCACATTACGTTTTCCCTTCAATTTTGGCTCCAAATCTCAAATTTTAGACGAAGAAGCTGTGAGGTTGGAGCTAAAGACAGCAACTTTCATATGGATGAAAAACATCACAGCTTACAAAAAGAAGGGAGATAAAGCTGGAGATTGAAAACCTAAATAAAAGATGAAAGTTTTTTTTGCAGGAAATCCCAGTAGAGATAGTATCAGAATCCAAGGAGAGGAGCCCATAGTTTTAGGAAAAGAAAGGGTTGAATGAGAGAGAAAGGGAAAGAAACAAAAGAGAGAGGAGGGTAGATGGGCATGTTGGTTATATAAGGAAGAAGAAGATGGTTTGTAATATTGTTGCGCAGAAACAAAAGAGAGGGAAGGAGAGGTGGTCTGAAAAAGAAAAGAAAAACGAGGAGTTCACGTAAAGGGCTTTGTCACGAGAAAAGAGCAGGGGTGAGTGAATGAGGCTGCACTGCACTCTGTCTCTCTCTTATACTGGAAACTGAATAAGTGTCATCAGACATGATACTGCCAAGGTCTTTTTTTTTTTTTTTATTCGATAATCTGTCTGGTCAGTCTTCAAATATGGAATGTTAATATATTATAATTACTATATTTTTTTCAAACTAATTCTTTGTTTCTTTACTAATTAAATAACCTTATTTTCTTATTTTCATTTATGAAAGCTCTTAATTTTAATCACAAGCAACAATATTATTTTAAAAATCTTTTTTATTTTTTATTTTCATAATCATTAATTTAATATTTTTGTCCTAATTTTTTAGATTATTTTAGTTTTTAATTTTTAAAAATTAATAAATTTATCTTTTTAAAGCAAAAATTAATTAAATGATTAAAATATAATATTGACATGACACAATTCAAGTACTAGAAATTTTATTAAAATATTTATTTATTTTTTGATTTTTTAATAATTTTTATATTTTGTAAATTTTTATAAAGCACATGTAATCTATCATGTTACTTTTTTTATTAAAAACATCTGTCTTATAAATTTTTTTTTATTTTTGCTCCTAACTTTTTTTTTTTCCTATTTTGGTACCTAAATTATTGGTCAACTTTGGTAAACGATGGTCATTGGCCACATCATCTGTTTTATAATTAAATACTAAAACATAAGAATCAAATTGATGTAAACTTAAATACTAAATTTGATATTACGTTCAAAATTATAATTAATTTTACTTTAAAAAATTGGGTGAAATTTTACTTAAATTATTGTTCCCAATTTTTTCCACTAAATTCCGCTAGAACCTTCTTGAACCGTCGGATTGAAAAAAAAGAATGTAGCCCTTGGATCTAAATGCTATAAATTAAACCTCCGTGTGCTCAGCTATTGCTTACCGAAATTGGTGTTCCTTCTAGCCGATCCGTTCTCTTCACCTCGACTTTTCTGCATCTCCTTGACCCCCGACCCAGCAGTCCAGGTTTGTCCCATCCCTTCTCGTAACGGCAATGAAACACCTTTTTCGCTTTTATTTTAGATTTGTGGGTTTGATTTCACGTCTTTGATGATGCTTCGGTTCTATTCGGCTTTGTTTAATTCATTTTGAGTTTGTTATTAAAAAGAAAAAGAAATGATTGCTTTCTTGGCATTATTATTGATTTTGGGTAGGATTTTCTTTTTATGTTTTGGGTTTGCATGGATGTGATTCAGATTGGATCGAATAAGGCCAGAAGATTAGTATTTTGGGTCTAACTGATTGTTCGTGTTCTGAATTTCATTTCGGAGGTTCGGTTTTTCTTTTTGGGTTTCTTGTTTTGGTTCCTCTTTAAAAAAGGAGCAGGAATGGGATTGCTAAAGGTTCGGTTAGGTAATTAGGGTTTCATGTAGGAGTGAGTTTCACTGTTAGAATTGATTGGATCATACTATGTGGAGAGCAATAGAAATTGTTTTATAATAGATTCTATAAAGCTCCTAATCTGATAAGAGCCAACGCTCCTATTTTGATGAGGACTACCATGGATGCCGTAACTTAAACTTGGAAACCATCTGAGCGAACTGTATTAGAAACTTTAAAATTCTAGCAAATGAGATTTACTAATACTCAGAAAATATTCTGCAACTTCAACTTAAAAGACATGTGAAATGGTGATTTAAAGTGGAAAAAATAACTAAGAATGACTACTCAAATCCCACTCTCTGAAGTGATAAAATTCTTTATAATAATGCCTACTTAAGCACCAAACCTAGCATGCTTCTGAAGGCTGGTAGAGGTTGCTGCCAGTCTGCTCCTTTACGGGGTAACTTGACTATCTTTGCAAGGATCCAACCTAAGATTTTTTCTTCTGAATCAAAACTTGTTGAAATTAACTATAAATTGAATAATTGATTGGAGGTTTTGTAGCTCACCATATATCATAGTGCCCTTCCTGAACTTGAGTTTTGCTATTTCGTAAGTTGTGATTAGAGGTTGGTTGCTATAGCTGTGTATGATATGTGGAATTAGATATAAAAGATTACAATTAATATGTTTGAGAGACCTAGTTGTCACATTTTTCAGTTGATCCGGATGGCTCTGTTTATCGGACAAATAATGCTGTGACTAGTTATCTTTCATAAATTTGTTGGTTCTATATAATTGGGGTGTTAAAACCTTTTATCATTCAGTTATATGCATAGGAACTTGGGTAAGCTAGTCAGTTGTTTGTTGCTACTTAAATTTTACACCATGTTTGGTTGCCAATACACCCCTAATCGGTGGGCCCCACTTAAGCCCCCTTTATTCCGTTGTTTGGTTCATGGTAATGCTATTACGAGTGTAATACATTACGGGCCTAATCGGTGAAATTCACCGATTTCTAATCCGTCCCTTTTGCTCAGTTTAGGTGCTGCTTCACTTTACCCTCCCTGTTTTACCCTATGCCTCTTCTGTTCCATTTTGTCTCTTCTATTCTTTCTTTCTAGCTTCTGCCGATTTGCCCTAAGCGTTTCGCCCGATTTGCTCCCTCTGTTTCTTTTCTTTTCTTTTCTGCCGATTTGCTGCTTCTGTTTCTCACAGTTTTCCCCGATTTGCTCCCTTTGTTTCTCATAGTTCTCCACACGCCCACATCTCTACAAAAATAACAGCCTTCAAAGTCGGCAGGATTTTACGGCATTTATTGAGCCCTGTTCTTCTCTTTCTTCCTAGATGTGGGGTTTCCATTTCCCAGTTCTTCTCGTCCCTTTCTTAAAGTCGGCATCTTCCTTTGCTTTCTCCAGTTTTCTCCTACCCAGCACCTTCTTCAAGGTTCCAAGTTCTTTTTGTTTCTCCTTTAATTTCTGTTGTATTGAATTCCATGGATGTTATTTTAATTTGGATTTAATTATGCCTATTGAGGTTGTTTTTGCTCTTGAGAATCATAAAAAATAATTGGGTCATTTTTATTTCAGTTTCTTTTGTGTTCTTTTAGCCTCTATAGGGTTGTTAATTATTAATCCGTACATGTTCATTTGTTTTTCAGTTTCTTTTGATGGGGTTTCATTGTTTTAAACGTTGAAATTTTATCTAATAATGCAATCTTTCGTATATTTTTCAGGGTTTGTTCTTATTTGAATAGCCTTTGTTGTAGCTATTTGCAAAATGCTGGCTGCTAGTGTTATTGCCCCCTTGCGGCCTTCATTATCTACTGGTATTTTTCTTGGAATTTTATTTTATTATTCATTCAATTTTTCTTAGATTAATGATGATAAAATTTGCTATTGGTTTTCGGTAGGACATCGATTAGAGTCACGAATTGAATGCAGTAGCCGTTGTGGCTTGGTTAGAATTCCGACTCGGATTAGGCCATGGGAACTTGGCTTGCAATCACAACCTAGTGTAGGAAGAAGTAGAAAACAATCTTCATCCATTGCATGCACCGCAACTGCTTTGGTACGTTTTGTCGCCATAACTAATCGCTTACTTTTATTTTTACAGAAGAAATTGAGAATTGTTGCTCATCTTTTTGTCAATGTAAACGGTATTAAATCCTTATATTAGATTTAGTGAAACAAATCATTACATGCGTGCACGTATGTTATGGCTCTGTGTGTGCTTTGCGCGTGCTTATACTCGATTTTTAATGATATTGGAATTCGGAGTTTCTGATTCTGGTTTCCTTTTTTCCAGCAGAATGCAACTTGCAGTGCATCAGGACAAACTCAAACTGTTACTCGTGAGGCACCAACTATCACCCAAGCTCCTGTTCATTGTAAGAACAAACACATACTCTCTTTCAGTAGTTTGTCAATATTCATTAGATGTATTCCTTTTCGTGATTTTCTAGTTCGACTTTAGGCACCCCAACTTAGGTTTGAATTGTGGTTAGGAAGGTCACGGTGGGTTAAACTGATTTTGCCCGAATGACCGATAGGTCATGTATCATCTCATACTAGTTTTGGAAACTTAAGTCTCACCGTGTCGATGCTTGCACTTTCATGCTCCATCTTTAGTAGGGATGACCAATGTTTGATTTCAGTACATTAGAATCCAGATGCTGCTTGTTGGCTAAAAGCATTGACAATGTACCTTTTGTGGTTTCTAGTTTCTCTACTGCCCCTCTTTAGCAAAAATCTTATTCGTGTGATAAACGTATCACTATGAGCTCTTAGCAATTCTTTTGTTACCTTTTTCCGTAGTTTCGGTGTACTATTGTCCTGGTGATGAACACCTAAGCCTTCAGGTGACAGGGATAGATCCTGGCCCTAAGGAACTCCCTTACCTATGGTGGGATATATCATATATCCAACTGGCTTGAACACCATATAATTTTAAAGAAAGCGTAGCTAACATCATGTATTGAAATGCAGCAAAGGAGAAGTCACCGCAGCTAGATGATGGTGATTCAGGATTTCCTCCCCGTGACGATGATGGTGGTGGAGGTGGCGGGGGAGGTAGTGGGGGCAACTGGTCAGGTGGATTCTTCCTTTTTGGATTCCTCGCGTTTCTAGGCTTCCTAAAGGATAAAGAAAGCGAAGAAGATTACCGGGACAGCCGAAGAAGATGATGAGAGATTCTCTACATATTGATAACATTTTTAAAACCTATATTGCATGTTGTTCTTCATGTTATATACTTTTGAGAGCCCATTGCATATCGTTCTTCATGATATATTTCTATTTTTGGAACCAATTGCATATTTGAACTATTTGTAGACTTAATTCAAACATGTAAATATATTTAGTTAAAAAATGACTAAATTAAATATCATCTATGCTTATTATAAAGTTTATATTTCTATTCTCGTGACATCAACTCAATCAGTATAGATATAGATAAACAAAAGATGTCACTAATTCTAAGGGTAGGTTTGAATGGGCGGTGGGGTACAGTGTGTTTAACTTATTTTGTGCCTCATGCTATAATATTTAATCTTATTGACACTGTTATTTTTACACTAATTGTAGGTAAATGCATCGTCCATTTAAACTGACTTTAAATTTGTTGTCATTGGTTTAAGATTTGAAGGTTAGAATCAACTTCACGCATCTCTTTCTAAGCCTTTAAAACTGGTGCGACTTGTGAAAAATTCATCAAAGTTTCAACATTTTCAACCAAAATATCAAAATCTTGCCTAATTAATTTATATCGGTTTTAGAATTGGATTGATAGTTGAATCGATCAGGTCATTAGTTTGTCTGTTTAACCGATATTATCGATTTAACTAAAAAATTTAAAAAGTAAAAAAAAATTGGCTCAATCAGTTTGTTAGTCTATTCAATTAGTCCATAACGGTTCGTGATTTAACCGATTTGATATCTCAATCAGTTTTCCGTTTAGCTTGTCCAATCCAATATAGCATTGATTTACATCTATATATATCATATATTTTCATACACATACACACATAAATTTGTACAATAACCATGTATGCATGTTCATATTAATACTTGAAAATTTTAAAACATTTTTAATTCTAATCACAATAAAACTTCAAAAAACCAACCTATAGCACAGATTGATTGTGCGTATTTTTAAAATACGCAAGAGATTGAGCAACTGGAAAAGATGCTCAAACAGCTGCTGATGTTCTTGAAGAAATAAATGCTGAGGATGTACATATTACAGGTATGGATGAAGAAAGAAACTCATTCTATAACTACGAAGCTGACGTCTCTTTGGATGACATGAATGTTTCTGCTGCGGAGCCGCAACGAGATAGAAACTAAGGAGGTTTCTCATCTTCAAACAAGAGAAAGAAGAAATCTGATACTCGTGATAATATGTCTTCTTCATTTGATGAGGCTGCCACTTTATTGGCCGAAAACATCAAGGCCGTTGGCGATAAAATTAGTAGGAGTATTGCCTCCGATGTGGTAGTTCAGCAGAAGTCAGAAGAATTCCAGATCATGCAAGAGAAAGCTTCAAATTTATATTCAACCTTATGGGAAATTGAAGGTTTAACCGACGATGAGCGGTATCGAGCTTTGAGTAAAATTCCAGATCATCCAACTCAAATGATCGCTTTCTTTAGTTTACCTTCTGTTGCGCGATTGGAATGGGTCAGAAGATTTCTTTCTGACCATTAAAAATCAATGTTCAAACTTTTTGATGTTGAAAAACTATATAACATATGGATTATGATGTAGAATTTCATTTTCATCTAACCTTTTCTTAATATAAGTTAATTATGTTTATGCAGAATATAATTATCAAGTTATATTTTGATTTTTGTAAATTCATATAAGAACATTTTATTATTAAATTATATTTAATATTAATTATTTTAAATTGTATAAATTTATATAAGAAAATTTATTATCAAGAATTTTATAAAATTATATATCATTATTAAATTATATTTAATATTAATTATTTTAAATTATATAATTTCATATAAGAAAATTTATTATCAAGAATTTTATGAAATTATATATCATTATTAAATTATATTTAATATTAATTATTTTAAATTGTATAAATTCATATAAGAAAATTTATTATCAAGAATTTTATGAAATTATATATCATTATTAAATTATATTTAATATTAATTATTTTAAATTATATAAATTCATATAAAAAAATTATTATCACTAATTTTATGAAATTATATATTATTAAATTATATTTAATAATAATTATTTTAAATTATACAAATTCATATAAGAAAATTTATTAGTGATAATTATTTTAAATTTTATTAAATCATATATTTTAATTAAAATATATTTAATATTAATTATTTCAAATTATATTTTATGGTATCATATATTATGATTTTAGTAAATTCATATAAGAATTTTGATTATTAAGAATTTTATTAAATTATATATTTTAATTAAAATATATTTAATAATAATTATGTTAAATTATATTTTATAGTATCATATATTATGATTTGAGTAAATTCATATAAGAATATTGATTATTAAGAATTTTCTTACATTATATATTTTAATTATAATATATTTAATAATAATTAATATGATTAAATTATTTATTATTAATATTAATAATCTTATTAAACTTTAAATAACAATAATAATAATTTACCCATACAAATTTATGCTAAGGGTATTTTAGTCATTTTAGTTTTTTCCATTATGCTATTACACCTCTATTCCATTCAACCAAACATTCCATTCAACCAAAAGAATACTATTACGCCTCTATTACATTACATTTAACCAAACAATTGATTTGCTATTACGCCTCTATTCTATTACGCCTCTATTTCAATAGAGCGAACCAAACGTGCTGTTAGTCTAAAGGCATTAAACTAAGACTACAGTGTTGGGCAATAAGTTTTGTTACATACAACAGTTGCAAGTTGCAACTTTTACTTATTCTTTTCACGGCTTATTGTCTTACCATCGCAGCTTGAAAATGGCAGCAAAATATATTATTGGTTCTGCTGCGGCATCATTTGCTGTTGCTTATGTAGCTGATAAACTTGTTGCTGATGAGAAGATTTTTGGAGGTAGGCTGTTTACTTTTTGCAGATTTTGTTATTGGCTATTTCATTTCCAGGGTTTTAATGATTGCTTTCTGCTCTAACGCAGGGACTACACCCAACACTGTTTCCAACAAGGAATGGTGGGAAGAAACTGACAAGAAATTTCAGGCATGGCCACGCACTGCCGGTCCACCTGTGGTGATGAATCCCATCAGCCGCCAGAATTTCATTGTTAAGTCGGGTTCTGAATGACGTAATATTTGCTTGTATTTTAGTCAAAGTTTCAGTTTGATTCTACATTCGCTGTGAAGAAATTGTTGTATTAGACTTGGGTTAATCCGGCTTTGCATTTAAGAGTAGTTCTTGGTTCCTAAATATGTCTGTACTCTTTTAAAAGGTCAAAATTCGGTCAGATCGACCAGATGTTGTCAATCGTACAAGATCTTAATAAACATCTGCAAAGCAGTACCAAACTTTTGTTTTGGCACTCCGGGTTTCATTGACAACACAAATTTTAATGGTGCAAATAAAAAATGACATCTGGCCTCGTATAATCAAATGCTTGGAGTGTGGTTACAGGAAAAAATCATTTGCAGTTTGGTTTGCATTAATGAAGGTGTGTGGGATCACTCCTTAATATATAGTCAATGAATGAATACAAATGGGTTGTTTCGGATTCTCATCTATCATCAGTTCCAACTCTCCCAATTGTTTTTGGACACAAATTGTAGTTGTCTGAGTAGATCGAGGTGGACAACCCAACGGCTGGGTTGTTTATTACTTTACTGTTTATAATATTAAGTTGTACAACACTTTCGAGTTGGTTTGATCCGAACTTAAGTCACTCCCTGCATTATGTCTCAACTGTTTGGTGTTTTGACAGAGAGCATATTGCAATGCGACAATCAGAGGATGTTGATTTTGATAATTTAGTATACGAGTGAAACTCCGTTAAAGAAAAGAAAATCATATCTAGCAAGTTCGGAAACCAAAAACTTTGGATATTACAATCGAAGGCATCTTAAGGTAGGTTGTTCTTGTTTGAGCCGCCCTCCTGCCACCCCCTTCGCCCACTTGTTTAGATAAATGAATTACTCAAAATGGAGTTGGTTGGGACATACATATCCAAGCCTCAATATGGATATATTCCCGTCTTAAATGGCTGAGAAAGCAGATAAGATAATTGTGGATCAATTTTGCCTTATTTCTTGGAGCATTTCCACTACCTTCTTCATCTTGGGTCGTTTTGCAGGTGTGGTGTCAGTGCAGAGTAAAGCTACCTTCAAAGCTGCAAGCATTTCTCTCCTCCACCCAAAGGAAACCGTGCTAAGCCTTGCATCAAGTATCTGCTCAGGGGTCTCCCCTCTTGCTCGAGCACCATGAACCCATTTTACTAAGTCTACTCCTTCCCCAAAATCCTCATCCACTGGCAATCGTGTGGTGAGGATCTCAAGCAACACCACACCATAGCTATACACATTTCCAGGAGCGGTGACTTGCATTGTATATGCGTATTCTGGACGAAAAATAAAAACAGATAAACAAATTCAAAATTACATAAAAATGGCGACAAGGAAACAGGATAATACAGTAACTTAATTTACCTGGGGGAATGTAGCCGAAGGATCCAGCAACAGCGCTGATACTTGCAGTACCTTTGGATGGATCTAAGAGCTTTGATATTTCGATCTCCCCAACCAATGGCTTAGAGTCCGCATCTAAGAGTACATTGCTCGAAGATATATCAAGGTGGATAACTGCCACATGATGGAGAAAAGCCAATCCTTCTGCTACTCCAATGGCTATTGATAGTCTTCTGGGCCAGTCTGGCTGATACTCTGACTGCTTCGACGATTCGTGAAGAAGTTGTGCAAGTGTGCCATTTGGTAAATAATGATGTAACAGAAGAGCGACATCTTCATAGATGACGAAACCAATAGGATGTACGAGATTATCATGACAAAGCTTGCTTAGTCTTTCCAGCTCCCTAATCATCTTGTTTTGATGATGAACTATGGTCCTATCCATCGACTTCAGTCTCTTTACTGACAAAATCAATCCGGAAGGCATAACTGCCTTGTAACTGGTGCTGAAAGTCCCATTGTTGATTTTGTTTGAATCCTTTAAAGTGGCTTTGACTACAGCATCTAGATCTACAGCCTGCCTGAGATTCTCGACAAACACAGTCCCTGCTATGATGGTTGGCTGGTCACTGGTTCCTTCATCTTCAATCTCTACGCTTCTTGCGGCCTTCTCTTGTCTCTCCCTCATCATAAACAGGACCACCACTACACTGACCGATACAAACACCGCTAGACCTGAACCGATAACAGCTAGTATGATCCTGTAAGAGACAGTATGGTGGTAGTCCGCGGGATCAGAGTTTGCACATGTGAAGCTCAATGGCTCCCCACAGAGCCCTTTATTTGCTTGAAAGCTTGAATCCGGACTCTTCTGGAATGGTACGAATGTCGGGATTGGACCAGTGAGAAAATTATTTGAGAAATTGACTTCTATCAAGCTCAACATGCCTTTAAATGCTGGTGGAATATTACCAGTAAGCTGATTACTGGAGACATCCAGAGAGACCAACTTATCTAGTTTCCCTAATTCCGATGGCAATTGACCATGGAGACGATTGAAGCTCAAATTTAGAGCTATCTGCAAGTTGCGAATACGACCGATCTCAGGAGGAATACTTCCAGTGAAAAAGTTGTTGCCAAGCTGCAAATGAAGCAGTTTCACACAGTTCCCAATCTCATGAGGTATTTCCCCTTTGAATGAGTTCTGATCCAAGAGCAAGTATTGCAATCTTGTCATATTACAAATTTTATTTGGTATAGTACCATTAAACTGGTTCTCGCTTAAATCAAGCTTGTTAAGATTCTTGCACCCCAGAATTGATCTCGGAATATCCCCAGACAGACTGTTTCCAGAAAGAATCAACTCTTGAAGATTCATAAGCCGTCCAATCTCCGGCGGAATTATTCCTGTAAATCCATTGTAGGCCAAGTTTAGGAGTGTAAGATTAGTACACAGCGCAAACTCCGAGACAATTTCACCAGAGAGGTTGTTGTTATCTGCCTCAAAGTATGTGAGGCTAGTGTCATTTCCAATGGTCCTGGGAATGGTGCCAACAAGTTTATTATTCCCAATACGAACACTAGAAAGGCCTCTGCAATTACCAACTTCTTCAGGAAGCTCACCAGTAAGTCCATTCTGGGTGAGAACCAAAATTTCAAGCTTCCCCATGGCAAATATGCTTTTTGGTATTGACCCATCAAGCTGGTTTGAATGAAGGTTTAGCAACACCAATTCAGAAACCAAACCTAGAGTAGAGTATCAGGAATCTTACCAACTAACTGGTTCTCATAGGCTGTAAAAACTCTCAAATTGGTCAAACGGCCAACCCAATGGGGAATAGAACCATTCAATCTATTGCTAGAAATCTGAAAATCCTGCAACTTTGCTAGCATCTCAAGTTCTTGAGGTATCTCTCCTACAAGAAAGTTGTTTGACAAGTTCAATGATCTAAGGTTTCTAAGGCCACCCAACTCCACTGGAATAGAACCTTCAAACTTATTCAATGACAGATCCAGATATTCAAGCTCAGATAAATTCCCAAAAGCTGAAGGAATCCGTCCATTGAAGTTATTATAAGAAAGGTCAAGCTCCTTCAATGCTTTAAGATTAGAGATGAGAGTAACATTACCTCTAAGCATACGCCTAGAAAGATCCAGTCTTTCAACAAGGGAATGGTTCAAGCCACAACGAATACCTTCCCAGCGGCAGTAATCTGTTTGGTTATCACCCCAACCTGCTACACCCCCAAGCTCTTCCTTAATGGCTAACAATGTAGCTTGGTCATTGAGCTGAGCCTCCCCAAGAAATGATTTCGATAGAAACCAAACAAGCAAAAATGACAAGTACAAATATGCCATTATTTGAGCTTTATCTTTTTATCAAATGAAAATTCAACAACAAATACAATCACTTGCTGATTAGAACCCACATTACGTTTTCCCTTCAATTTTGGCTCCAAATCTCAAATTTTAGACGAAGAAGCTGTGAGGTAGGAGCTAAAGACAGCAACTTTCATATGGATGAAAAACATCACAGCTTACAAAAAGAAGGGAGATAAAGCTGGAGATTGAAAACCTAAATAAAAGATGAAAGTTTTTTTTGCAGGAAATCCCAGTAGAGATAGTATCAGAATCCAAGGAGAGGAGCCCATAGTTTTAGGAAAAGAAAGGGTTGAATGAGAGAGAAAGGGAAAGAAACAAAAGAGAGAGAGGAGGGTAGATGGGCATGTTGGTTATATAAGGAAGAAGAAGATGGTTTGTAATATTGTTGCGCAGAAACAAAAGAGAGGGAAAGAGAGGTGGTCTGAAAAAGAAAAGAAAAACGAGGAGTTCACGTAAAGGGCTTTGTCACGAGAAAAGAGCAGGGGTGAGTGAATGAGGCTGCACTGCACTCTCTCTCTCTCTTATACTGGAAACTGAATAAGTGTCATCAGACATGATACTGCCAAGGTCTTTTTTTTTTTATTCGATAATCTGTCTGGTCAGTCTTCAAATATGGAATGTTAATATATTATAATTACTATATTTTTTTCAAACTAATTCTTTGTTTCTTTACTAATTAAATAACCTTATTTTCTTATTTTCATTTATGAAAGCTCTTAATTTTAATATTATTTTAAAAAAAATTTTATTTTTTACTTTTATAATCAATAATTTAATATTTTTGTCCTAATTTTTTTAGATTATTTTAGTTTTTAATTTTTAAAAATTAATAAATTTATCTTTTTAAAGCAAAAACTAATTAAATTATTAAAATATAATATTGACTTGACAACTTATGTAACAATTCACGTGCGAAAGTAGAAACTAGAAACGTTATTAAAAATATTTATTAATTTTTGTAATTTTAATAATTTTTATATTTTAACAAAAACATATAAGTAAAGGAACGGGGGAGGAAAAGAAAGGGGAAAGGGAAATAGAATGACGATGGTTAGGGATGAAGGAGGGTCGATTGTCGACCTAAGGTCACTGCGCAATTGGCTAGAAGAAAAAAAAAACAAGATTATTTATGTGATTACATTTGTTACTATGGAAACTAGTAAATCTAAATTGTATACGATGCTATGAATGATGAGATGAAATTCATGTCAGATAATCAAGTTAGAGACCTTGTTGATTTGCCTTAAGGAAAGAAACTCATTGGTTGTAAATGAATATTTAAGACCAAGAGTGATTCAACAGGCAACATGAAAAGACACCAAGCTAAACTTGTTGCTAAAGGATTAACTCAAAAAGAAGCAATTGATTATAAGGAAACATTTTCTCTCATTTCCAAAAAAAGATTTCTTTTATATTATCATGACAGTAGTTGCCCATTTTAACTTTGATTTGCATCAAATGAATGTGAAGATTGTAACGACTCGATTTTCAGTGGTATAAAAATATGCGATTTCAAAACTCAATTTTTACAAATTGAGTCTGCAAATATTTAATATAAATATTTATGGAGATAATATAAAAATATATTAAAGATTGGTCCAATAATTTTTTTCGAATTAACAGTTAATTAAGTCTTAGTGACTAAATTGTAAAATTCTAATCAGTATAGATTTTTAATTAACACACAACTTGAGGATTAAAATAGCAAATAGTCAAAGGTCCTAAATGGAAATTAGACCATTTTTAAGAGAAGGTGGATGATGATGGTAAAATCCACTAAAGTTGATTAAAGTTAGATTAAGTTAATTAAACCATGATTATGTTAATTAAATTAGTTTAATTAAACTTTAATAAAACTATATCAGCCAAGTTAGTGGGAAAACATGTGAAGTTCATCCTTCATCTTCATGTCATTGCTTTGCATGAAGAAGAAAAACCTAAGGGAGCTTAAAACCATTTGACCATGATGTGGTAGGTAAATTTAAGTCGTTTTCTTATAATTTTTATGAATTTAAGATTATGGGAGCTTAATTTATGTAGCGCTTTGAAAGTCAATGATGTTAAAAAATACAGTTTTAAAACATCATTTCTGTAGTTTGAGTACGTAAATATTAAATATTTATATTTACGAGATTAATATAGAAATATATTAAAATTTGGTTCACTAATTTTGTTGAATTAATAGTTAATTAAGGTGTAGGGACTAAATTGTAAAAAAATTGTCACTATAGAACTTTAATTGGCTAAAGGACTAAATTGGTAATTAAACCGGTTCTTATTAATAGATAGTGGAATATGATGTTTGAATCCACTTATAATTTTTAATGAATAAGTAAGTTAATTTAATTAAGTAATTAAGATTTTAATTATAATATAAAAGATAAAATGGTGGAGAATTGACATGTTCTTCTTCTCCACCATTCATGTGTAAGAGAAAAAAGAGAAAAGAGTTTTGAGTTTCAAACTATTCAGCCTTTCAAATTGGTAAGTTTTCAATTCATTTTCTTATAATTTTTATGTTTTTGAAGTTATTTGATTTAGCTAGCTCATGTACTAATTTGCAAAATTGTTAAAGTTTTTAAAAGTTGTCATTGCTGATTTCTTAAAGAAATTGGTGTTAAATTAATAGATTTTAAGTTTAGATGAGAAAAATGACTAGATTGTAAAATTTAATTGTTAGTTTTGTTCATAAGGACCAAATTGAATAAAATGTAAAATTTATTGTAGGAATAAGAATTAGGAGGTCTCTAATGGGTAATAGTGAAATAGATTTCAATTTGGAGTTTTAAATTGGAAGTTGTGCTTGTCCCGATTTTATGGATTAAATTGAATAAATTGTAAAATATATATGCTGTGAAATTGAATGTATTTTGATATGGAATTTGATATTGGATTATTATTGAACTATTATTTGTAGTTAAAGACGACGCAGGACTGTTGAGAGAGAAAGGAAAGGAGAGAGTCGGCGATGAGTGTGCAAGCTTTCAATTTGTATTTCTACGATTCGATTCAATTTAATTATTGCTTATTCATGTTAAATTGCATGATTTAGTCATGAGGTAGGAATATAATACTTGTATGAGTTAAGTTGAGATGATTGATATGATATATCGAGATAGAGGACTAAATTAAGTAGAGTAGAAAGTTGCATGGCTTACATGATTATGAAATTGAGATTTATAAAATGTTAGTTGAACCTATAATGAAATTGGAAATTGGTTGCTATTAATTTTTTCCCTTTTTTCCATTGATAGAATTTTTTTTTAGAAAAAAATGGACTTGTGTCGCCTAACAAATCGATGGTGCCCATTTAAAAATATATATTTTTCTTCACCGTGAATATCTGTATTTTTTACGAGTATTTTAAAAATACATAAAGTGCTGCCTCTCGACACAGTGAAGTTACAATTTTTTTAATTGATGATTGGATCATGATTAGGAAAAAGGAAGTGGTGCTACTGATTGGTCAGGCAACACTGATTGATACTATAGCAAATAAATCATTTTCGTATATAATTTTTTCTCCAAATTATTCTTGTAATTAATTAATATCTTTGAGTTATTTATATATATAATCCAAGATAATAAAGCAATACAAAATTTGTGAAATTAACAATAAGTAGCTGCTACATAGTGTAGAAACTTTTATTTCCCTGTCAAATATATACTTTGGGCAACAGGTTTGTAGTCAAATATTGTGACTTCTTGTTTGTTACTATCTAAATTATTGATGAAGCTAATGTCCCCTAGAAATTGAAACCTCTTCCCTTTTTTTTCCTAAATAAAAAAAAAAGGGGGAAAAGCCTAAGCTAGATGAATTATTTCATCAGGAATGTGGGACCTCGAAAATGGGTTTTGTTTTTGTTTTTGTTTTTTAATTGCGACATCTTTCAGACAAGTGGGGACATGACTTGTCTATTTGACGCTAAACTGACCCACCATCTTATGTAAACATCATAGATTTAGTGTTACATTAGATAATTGCATATATATATAAAAAGAATGTCACCAACATTCAAAATTCGTTCTAAAACAGCTTTTTAATAAAGCCAAATATAATTTAAATTATATTTTTTCTCTTGATTTTTAGTATTTTTAGTTGAATTTAAATTTTTGCAAGAGAAAAAAAATTAAAAATTAGGAGAAAAAAATCTAATTTGTCATTCTCCTATAGAAAAGAGATAATGATGACATAGAATCACAATTTCATACCGTATTTATCACTTTTTTTGCTCATATGCTTCAATTACAAATATCAAAATACTATTCCTTGAAAAAGAAAACAAAAAGCTCTCTCCCTCCCTGGCTATTAGTCCCAATTTTCAACCGTATAATTAACTTTTTCTACGTAATCACTCTCAATTCTTTTAAAGAAAAAGTTGCAGATAAATTTTTCTAATTTGGCATAATGGTGTGATTTATAGAGGAGCAATTAAGTCAAGAAAAATCAATAGGGGGTGATTATGGCTTCAATGGTAGCCTCTCACCATATATTTGACTTCACATGCAAAAAAGAAATTTAAAGAAAAAAGGCTTTTTCTCTTAGGAATGATTGCTTGTAAAGCTAATGTCTCCAACTATGCAAAGCTTTTTATTATTATTATTTTAAATTAAGCAAAAGAAAGTAATAATTAAACAAATATTAAATGGTACTATGTATCTACTAATTACAGCTACCAGCAATTTTTATTTTATTTTACATAGATATCATCAATAATCATAATTAATCATGATTATATTTATTAGATTGTAATTACAATAATAAAGGCTTATGGATTAAAGATGCATAGGCTTAACATAATTAAAATGGTTGTAATAATTGATATGAAGATAATCCCTCGAGGCTTGAACAGTCAACGACATGAATCATGAATGAACAGTGGTGTTGAAGTTTAGTTTCACCTTTGTTTCAGTCTTGGTATTGGGAGGGTGGAAAGTGATTCTTTGTTCTGAAATTTTACTAGGAAACAAAACACTTTTGGGAGGGTGGTAGCAGCATCCAAGGCATGGTCAGGTGCGTGCGGCCGCGGTTCGGGTGGTGCAGTGCAGGAGAAGTGAGGGTTCAATCTGCTCCAATTTACAAACAACTCAACTGTAACCCATCATTTCAGACCCAACCCAACCCAACCCTACCCTACCCTACCCTACCCTACCCTACAATCAAATCTATATTTTCCATTCTTAACACTATTCCTATTGTGGAATTCTATCCAAATATATTATCAACTTCAGAAAGCAATTAAAGCCACAACAATAATCACATTATTTCTTCATACATATATATTTGCATGCCGGTGGAATACTTGGGTGTATATGTCAGCACGTACATGCATAAACTCCGTATGTCTTCTACTTGAAATTAGATAACAGATTCTAAATAAATATTTCATTAACATAAGAGTTACATTAATTTCAAAAGTAGTAGAAAATCGTATCAAATCAGGCATAGCTACACTTTCCTTTTTGGCTTTCCCTCCACGCCTTTGTTCGAAACATTTCAAGGGCGGCATCGCCCCACCGTCCAACTAACGGCATGCGCAAGTGGAGATGGCTTGTGGGGTAAACCTCCCAACTTTCTTTTTGGTATTTCTCAGTTTTATGCTACCACCAAAATAATGTTAAAAATGTTTCTGACTTAACATTTAATCGATAAAAATCACTTTTGATTATTATTATGCTGACATGATTGTTAATAATGACTAACTCACTATAGCAATCTCCATTAATAATAGCTTAAGGTTTAAGATTTGATATTCCCTATTTTAAACTGAAATAAATAATAAAAAAATATTTTTTTCCATTTAAAATTTAATCCAATTTATCGTCAAATTTAATCAAAACCTATTGAATTCATAAGGTTTTAGAAGATGGCGCAAATTAGGAATTCACTGTGGGAGATCAGTATTGAATATTGATTGAGATTGGGGTCTCTCTTTAGAGGACATGATGATGACTTTTGTATCATGGACTGTCTCACCTTCTTGGGGGCATCAATCAATGGTCCTTTTTCTTCCTTTTTCTTTTCTTTTCACTCTCCTGCCTTTTCTTTTTATTTTCCTTTCTGTCTATTTCAAGTTTATATCACAACTTTCCACTAGAATTAAAGGAAAAAACAAAAACAAATTAGCCCATCACCAAGCTTCTCATTCTGAAACAAGAAATTATTTTCCACAACCATTTAACTAGATTAATAGGATGAAATATAATCTTAAAAGCTATTTAATAAGATATATGAGAGTTTCTTATTCTCAATACCCTGGCTAAAACATAAAAATGTTTTTAAATCACAATTTATATAATTTCTTTCAATGCCATTAAAATTATTTTCTTGTAATATCGGTTGATGTCATCGGTCAATACAAAAGATATATGAATTTTACTCACACTTATGGTAAAGCGCATCTTATTTCCAAAGAAAGAAAGTTTAAGTTTACTTATTGGAGATAATATTAGTAAGAGGAATAATTGTAACAAATATGAGTAGAAATTGTGAAGTTTTTGTCTCCTTTTTAAGTCTCCTAACACCGATAATATTATTTCGTAAAACCCTTATCAGAGAAGTAGAAATTGAATGAAAGTCGAGAATATCAAACTCACCCACCCTCAGGAACTGTATGCATTGATTTGGTAAGAAAGGACGATCTGATGAGCAGTGATAGTGTCTTGGAAGTTATAGAACTCGAAATCAACCATAAAATTGTACTAAGTCATAGCCGTGGGCTGCCTAATCATATGGTTTGGACGATAGTGGATGGATTGGGTTTACCAATATTAAACTGTTGATTTCGGCCTAACCTACCACTCCATTTAGAAAATCTAACTTCACCAGAACATGTTAAGGCTTCGAGTTGGTGTATGTCCCATAAACTTATCATCGAGTCTGACAGCAAGGTTGCAGTGGAATGGTTTCAAAGTCTTAGCAGAGCCCTGAGTGTTCTCAAAGAGCTTATTCTCTCATTTACGAGGCTGGTTAGCGATGAGAGATGGTTAATTTCGCATGTGCCGAGATCGGTGAATGGGGAAGCAGACAGTTTGGCCAAGGCTGGTGTCGAGCCTGGCCATGACATCCTCTCTATTTTGTGAGTGTTTGCTGTTGGTGATTGTCTTTTGAGGGGTGGCCTTTTCTACCTTGATGTCTTTGTTTTTACTTTATGGCTGTATTATTTGACAGACGTTTTCCCGTGTACCTGTTGAAAGAATTATATACTTTCAATATATAAGCAGACATCCAGATGAAAATATAACTTTTGTTTCTAAAAATTCAAATCAAAATAAAAAAAAATTTAAAATGGATTGATTCAAATTTAATGTGAAATTCAAGATAATATTCGGAAAAAAATATCTAAATCTCAAAAAATACGATTGAAATTCACTTGAAGGCATGCAAATAGCACTTGTATTTAGATAGAATTTCAACTTCCCCCCAAAAAAACGCAACTTTTATTCATTGTCGTCGAATGCTCCTTCATTTGGTCTCGAGGGATAGAAATTCCCTTGCATTGGCTGATATTCATGGTTTCCAGACATCAAAAAAAAAAATCATATTTCCGGCCGGCGGTGAAGATTTGTCTTCATTATTCTGCGCTTCTATAATTGTAGGGGTTGATGCTTCGCTTCTGCTACTCATTTCCCTCTTCTTATATAGCTTGCACAAAACCCAATTATCCAGCTACAACATCCACTATTACATTAGATTTTTTTTGGGGGGGGGGGGGAGGGAGGAACATCAATTATTCACTACACCAAAAGATGCCTTTAGCGGCGCATATAGCAGCGTTTTAAAGCAAAATGCCACAAAAAACCGAGCAATAGCGGCGAGTGTTAAAAAACGCCGGCAATTACAAGCAACAGCGGCGATTACCCAAAAGCGCCGCAAATGAGTTAGGTAAACGGTACCGTTTTCATGGTCAGATTCAAAGACATTAGTGGCGCTTTAAAGAAAACGCCGCAAAAGAGAAACATTAGCGGCACTTTTGTAAATTAACAAACGATGCCGTATTGATTTACGTTTGATGATATTAGTGGCGTTTATAAGTAAACGCCGCAAAAGATCATGTATTCGCGGCGCGTTCACAAAAGCGCCGCAGATCTGATTAACAGACGACAACTTGTTTGATTTACGTTTGATGACATTAGTGGCGTTTTCGCGAAGCGCCACAAAGTTTTTCACCGAACGATGCCATTTTCTTGTTAAATTTTAGACAGAAATAGTGGCGTTTTAAATGAAGCGCTGCTGAAGCCAATCATTAGCGGCGCAAAAACGGAAGCGCCATAAAATGTTTCAAGCATACGCCGTCTTAGGGACAATAGTAGCGGCGCTTTACTGGAACGCCACAAAAGATTTTACCGAACGACGTCGTTTTCGTGTTGAGTTTTATACACTATGGTGGCGTTTTAAAGAAATCGCCGCTGAAGTCAATCATTAGCGGCGCTTCCAATTAAGCGCCGCAATAAGTTTTAAGCATACGCCGTCATTTTCTGTTGTGCTTAGGAACATTAGTGGCGGTTTGCTAAAAACGCCGCAAATGTCAAGCATTAGCGGTAATAGTTTTAGCCAAACGACAACGGTTTTTTTTTCTTCAGATTTTAGAGATATTAGTGGCGCTTAGCTGAAAACGCCGCAATGTTCAATAATTTTAATTAAAACGATGTCGTTTTGTTGTATAGGTTTAGGTACATTAGCGGCGCAACTTTTAAAAACGCCGCATAAGTTAAGCATTAGCGGTGCTTTGTTATAAGCGCCGCAAAAAGATTTAAGCAAACGACGTCGTTTTCTAGTGGAGGTTTAGAGACATTAGTGGCGCGTTTTGGGGAAGCGCCGCAAATTGTTAAGCAAAACAATATTTTTTTTTGTTAAGCTTTCAATGCATTGGCAGTTTAGGGATTATGGATTTAGGCCTTACGGTTTATTGTTTATTGTTTAAGGGTTGAGGTTTAAGGTTTATAGTTTATAGTTTATATATGTTTTATGATTTAGGGTTTATATGCTCTATGATTCAAGGTTTAAGGAATATGGCTGAGTTAGGGGTTTAGGGATTATGGTGCAATGGTTGGGGTCTAAGGTTTAAGTGTTTAGGGTTAAAGGTTAGGGGTTAGGGGTTTATAGTTAATGTTTTATGATTGAAGGTTTAGGAGATATGGTTAAGGGTTATGTATTATGGTTTGTGGTTTATCATTTGAGGTTGGGGCTTAGGGTGTAGGTGGTAAGAGGTTGAGGGTCATGGTTTATGATTTATAGGTTTAAGATTTAGGGTTGAAGGGATAAGATGGTCTAGGTCAATTTAGGGTTAATGGTTAAGGGTTTAGTGTTAAGGGTTTAGGGTTTAGGGTTTAAGGTCTAAGGAATAGAGTTTACGGTTTAGGGTTTAGGGTTTAGGGGATAGGGGTTGTGGTTTAAGGTCTAGGTTATTTAGTATTTTTGAAAATTACAACTTGACTTCACCGAATTTAATTTTTAAATTGATGTTTTAGAAAAATACAAACACTATCTACGGATTAAGTTCCTTCCTTAAATTTTAATAAAAACCATCACTAAGGGTCTGTTTGATTGACGGAATTGATTTTCCGGAAAATCATTTCCAACTTTTCCAGCGTTTGATTGGCGGAAAATATTTTTCATTTGGAAAATGAACTCCAAAACAAGGGAAAATGGGTTACATTTTAGGGAAAATGTCTTACCCTTTCAATTTCCGTAAGATATTTTCCGTGCTCTTCTCTCTATCGCCTCTTTCATTCCTTCCTTCATTTCCGATAGAAAACTGCTTTTGTTTATCGATTTTCCAGTAACTTGTTTTTTTAATTATTCAATACTTGTTTTTTTAACACAATTACAAATAATTTATTTGATATTAGTTTTTTTCAATTTATAACGATTAATATTGTAGCTTAATAATTGAGTATTATTATAAATAAATCATTGCAATATATGTAAAAATAATTTAAAATATAAAAATTTATTAATATATATTAATATATGTAAAAACAACTTTTCCGAAAAATATTTTCAAAAAATCTGCCAAGCTGCAGAAAATATTTTACACAGATTCAATCAAACACCAGAAAATATTTTCCAGTAAATCATTTTACAGAAAAGTAAAATTTTTCCAGAAATCATTTTACGAAAAATATTTTACTGGCAATCAAACAGACCCTAAAAATCAAATTTCCCATTTAATAGAATTAAAAATAATATTTTCATATTGTTGTATGATATTTTAATTTTTTAAAATTATTAAATATTTGGAAATTATTTATGCTAGTGGTGTTTTGGCCAGAAACGCCGCAAAAATGTGTTTAAAATTACTGAAGGTATGCTATAGTGGCGTTTTATATTGAAACGCCGCAAATCCATAAATGTTTGACTGTACGAAAATAGCATCATTTTTTTAAATGATTTGAACTCCTTACTGGCGTTTTTATTTAAAACGCCGCAAACTGTGATCTTTAACGGCGTTTGGTATGGAAACGCCACAAATGTGTATTACAAAATGTTCAGAACGTCACCGTTTCGTTACATGAATTTGAATTTTAGTGGCGTTTTTATGAAAAACGCTATAGAAGGTATACAGTAGTGGCGTTTTTATAGAAACGCCGCAAATTCATATATGTTTTTGCGAACAAAAACGACGTCGTTTTCTTAAATGATTTGAACTCGTTAGTGGAGTTTGTATTTAAAACGCCGCAACTGTAAGCTTTAGCGGCGTTTAGTATGAAAATGCCACAAATGTGTATTACAAAATGTTCAGAACGTCGCCGTTTCGGTTGAGGAACAGTTCTGTTATTCAGAACGTCGTCGTTCTGCTTGGCGTCACATATTTTTCCCCTTTCGAACCCTAAAACCCGTACCCAGCCCCTAAACTCAGCTTCCTTCCACTTCCCCTTTCAAATCCCTAATTTCCTTTCGAAATCTCCTCCACTCCCCTAATTCCAGACATTGACGGAGTCATTTAGTTTATTCAATTCTTCATTTCGTCAGTATAGTGCGTTCAATTCTTCACAGCATTTAGAGGAAGACGAACAGTGGAATAGTTTTTGGGGTAAACACGAACCAGTTTGATTTCCTTCTTTTTTTTCGTGTTTAGGGTTCAATATCGTTAACAATCCATTTCGTCCATGGATTTAGGGTTGCCGAACACATAAAATAGTGTCATTTTTTAGTACGGTGGAATCACATCCGGCCCAATTTACTTTCTCTCTGTCTTCGTTTAGGTATGAAATTCGACTCTCTTAAATCTAGCTTTACGGATTTATTTTGTTTAGGGTTTTAAGCAGTAACTGTCTTACATTTTGACAGAGGAATGGTATGCTTTCAAATGCCTAAGTAATTTTTGTATGTATATATATTTTTAATTTGTTTGTGGTTAAAGTTAATTGATTAATTAAAAACGATTTTGCAGCATATTGTAAACCTTGTTTTGTATTTCTAATTGTTTTTGTTTAAAGGAGTCAGGACGTTTGTGAAGTCTTTCTATTTAGGTTTAATCAGTATAAAATTTAAGAAAATTTTATATATAAAATACGCTATTATAATATTTTGATTTAGATAATTTGACAGTTGATTTTTCACTTAAGTTCATGTAAATTTGTTTTAGTTATGAAGTTGAACAAGTTTAGTTTTTCCTTAGTTAATTTTTTCTTTCCTTTGGTTGCAGCATTTTAGTTTTGGCAATCTAGTCTGCAAATTTGGTACCTCTCACTGGTTTGAAGCAATACATAGAAAGGGTAGATAACCATAAGGTAAGTTGATCCTTTATTTTATTTGTTTTTTCGTTTTATAAATTGACATGTGATTTTGGACTGTTTTTATAATTGGTATATTTGTAGTTGGGACTGTTATAATTTGGTATTTGGTTAATGTGGCTGCAAGTTCTTTTTTGCTGGAAGTTCTGCTTAATGTTGCTGATTAATGTTAGGGATTAAAATCAATTCAGTTCTTTTTTTGCTGCACGTTGTGGTTAATGTTGCTGCTTATTGTATTTATTTCTGGTTATTGTTCTGGTCTTGAAGATGTTTTTTGCTCCATCTTTCTACTAAGTGTTTGAATTAATTTCTGTTATGGAATATAATTGCAACTATTATACAGTATTCCCATAGTTTGTAAAGATCCAAATTGAAATCAAATATAATTGCAATTGTGAACTGAATTGATTTAAAGTTTTTAGTTCATGTAAATTTGTTTCAGGTTCAGATTTGATTTGGGTTCGTTGTATTTATATATTTCAAATGATTAAATAATGCATAAGTTTACAAAACATTATTTAGGTTTTGTAATTTAAATGGTTTTGGATTTAGGATATAAAGGATTTTAATTGGCTTTTGCAGCTAATTAGATTGTACTTTCTCATCTGTTTTTGCTGCTAAGATGGTACATTTTATTATTTTTTGCTGCTAAATTAACCATCTACGGATACTGAATTTAGACTTTGCTTAAATCTGAAATTGTTCTACTTGTTGAGGTTCGGTTTTCTTTGCTGAAAATATTTTCTTTACTTGAATTTGAATCATGTACGCAACCTTTCGTGCAAAAAACGCAATCAATTTGGGACACAAATATTACTCATATATTATAAGACAAAATATTTTTAATATATAACATATATTAATATGGACATATAACCTATATTCCAATTTTATTAATAATAAATTTTATAATTTATCGAATAAATGTAAATTGGATATATAACCTATATTTCAAATTTATTAGTAAACAATTTTTAAATTATATAACTTACATAAATTATATAACTTACATAACTTATAAATATTTATATACATTTTTAATATATATTTTTAAAATCTATATTTTTTTCAAAATTTATCAATCATAGCATAACTTACATAACTCAAATTTATCAATCATATCATAACTTATATATAAACTTGCATAACTTATATAAATTACATAACTTACATAAATTAAATAACTTACATAACTTACATAAATTAAGGGTCTGTTTGATTGACGGAATTGATTTTCCGGAAAATCATTTCCAACTTTTCCAGCGTTTGATTGGCGGAAATATTTTTCATTTGGAAAATGAACTCCAAAACAAGGGAAAATGAGTTACATTTTAGGGAAAATGTCTTACCCTTTCAATTTCCGTAAGATATTTTCCGCGCTCTTCTCTCTATCGCCTCTTTCATTCCTTCCTTCATTTCCGATAGAAAACTGCTTTTGTTTATCGATTTTCCAGTAACTTGTTTTTTTAATTATTCAATACTTGTTTTTTTAACACAATTACAAATAATTTATTTGATATTAGTTTTTTTCAATTTATAACGATTAATATTGTAGCTTAATAATTGAGTATTATTATAAATAAATCATTGCAATATATGTAAAAATAATTTAAAATATAAAAATTTATTAATATATATTAATATATGTAAAAACAACTTTTCCGAAAAATATTTTCAAAAAATCTGCCAAGCTGCAGAAAATATTTTACACAGATTCAATCAAACACCAGAAAATATTTTCCAGTAAATCATTTTACAGAAAAGTAAAATTTTTCCAGAAATCATTTTACGAAAAATATTTTACTGGCAATCAAACAGACCCTAAATAACTTACATAACTTACATAACTTAAATAACTTACATAACTTACATAAATTTCCTAACTTACATTATTTACATAATACATAACTTAGTACATAACTTACATAATTTTTTTTCTAAATTGCTTACATAAATTAAATAACTTACATAACTTAAATAACTTACATATCTTACATAACTTACATAACTTACATAAATTATATAACTTACATAACTTACATACCATACATAAATTAAATAACTTACATAACTTACATAAATTAAATAACTTAAATAACTTACATAACTTAAATTGGAAAATTAAGGAGAACGCAAAATTGTGGAATAGTTGTTAATTCTACAATTACAAGTTATGCTAGTGCGAGGGACAATAATCCTGTCGAGGGAAATGTGGAATATTTCGGACATCTTACTGACATAATTGAGTTGGATTACTACGTCAAATGGAAAGTTGTCTTATTTCGAGGTGATTGGGCCGATGTTAATACAGCTCGTGGAATTAAGCAAGATCAATTTGGTTTTACAATGGTGAACTTTGACCGATTGATTCACACAGGACAACAACTGATAGATGAGTCGTATGTATTCTCATCTCAAGTCAAACAAGTTTTTTACTCAAAAGATCCAACTGATGAGGGTTGGTACGTTGTACTCCGTAACATCCCTAGAGACTTGTTTGACATGGGCAGTGGAAGTAGAGATAACATCGACGACAGATCAGAAACTTTGCCCTTTCCAGAACAAAACTTAAACGATAATATCCCTAGTACTAGTGCACAATTTCAATGGGTTCGTCAGGATACGGATGAAGATATTTACGAATAATGATGTAGTATGATTTTACGATTGTTTAATTATATGTAATATCATAATTTAAATCTTGGTCTTATTATATATTTCAACTATTTTATATGTGCTGTTATTGTTGTAATTAGTTATTAAGTTTACTTACATTTTATGTGTATTGCAGATAAAATGCCTAGAAGAAATATTCTAAGGGAAAGCATTGTTCAAAATGATCCAAACTCGACAAAATCAAATAGTACTGAACAACAGACAACAATTGGATCTTCGAATGTTCCGATTACACCTGAGGATCCTACGGAAGTTCAAAGTAATTTTACATTTAATTTACATGTGTGTTGACTTATAATTGATTTATTTTTCAAATTCTTATATTATAATATACCATTTGTAGCTGAATATGGTGGGACGCGCAGAGGTCGAGGACGTACGCTACTTAGAGAGTTATACGAGTTAGATCCAGTCGAGCGTGTCAAGGTATACAGAAACAGTTTTGGTCAGCCTGTTGGATCAAAAGCTCGACTTTTAGCAGGATACATGGGCATTTTAGCACGAAATGCGAATATGTTGCCTATCAACTACGAGTCATGGCGTCAAATGCCCGATAGCAACAAAAACCAAACCCTCGATAATATTAAGGTAACAAAATGTTAATGTCATCTGTAATGTTTGGGAAATAGTTTCATTTATATTTACTTTATTAACTTGTGTTTTTTGTAGGCGAGGTTTGCTTTACAGGTCTCGGATGCTTATGTAAAGAAGGCATTGGGAAAAAGATGGAGAGACAATAAAAGTACTTTGAAGAAAAATTATTATAAGACAAAAACAACCCTCGATGAGAAATTGCAAAATGTCCTGCCGGGTATGTTGAGTTACCAATGGGAAGATGCGGTTAGATTTTGGCATTCGAAGAAAGGCGAGGTACGACGTACTTCCAAACAATTGTAATTATTTTGGTTTATAGTATTTACTATTTACGTACTAAAAATTTTATAACGTAGGATCGTGAACGAGTTGGAAAAAGCAGCCGGCAGCAACAAAAATTCACTCACACAGCCGGGTCGAGAAGTTTTACATATGTAGCTGAGGCGGAGGTATTTTTAATTTTTTAATATTCTCAAATATGTATAACTTTCTATTAAATAATATTTTTACTACTATATTGTAGGAACGGTTGTCCGGTCAAAAAGTTGGATGCCTTCAACTTTTTGAAATTACACATAAGAAGAAAGATGGATCTGCTATGACTCCTGAAGCTGGTGAAATTATGGTACGTTTACTTAATACGATTTGACTTGTTTTAGTTATTTATAGTGTTTATTTTCTAATGGTTTAATTTATTGCTTGTAATGCGACTATTGTTATATTGCATTTGTTTTTTTTAATATATATTGCGTTCCTAACTATGTGATTTATTTATTAGGAAAAACTAAAGGATAAAAAGACGGAGTACGAAGTGATTGCTTCTAGTGATAGTTCTGTTCATCTTGAAGACATTGATAACCAGATTATTACTGAAGTTTTGGGTCCTGAAAGGTATGGTCGGGTTCGATTTCAAAGATCTTTTATCAGCCTAACCCAATATTTTGGATCCAGCTCGCACCTATACATGGCTTCGGGGAGTCAATCTCAAGCTGAAGTTCAGAGGTTAAAAGACTAGATGGCTCAGATGCAAGCGACCACATTTGAGGTTCAAAGGAAATATGAAGAACTTCAGCAACAACTTAAAACAGAGGCGGCAGTGAGGGAAGCAGAGGCTACAGCGAGAGAAGCAGAGGCTGCAGCGAGAGAAACAGCAAGAGAAGCAGAGGTTCAAAAGAAATATGAATAACTACAGCTACGACTTTAAGTAGGTGCGGCATCGAGAGATGTAGAGTAGAGCAAAAAGTACGACGAACTTCAACAGCAGCTTCAGATTATGATGAAGATGTTTCAGCAGTCGCAACTTCCGCCGTCATAGTGTATTTGCATAAATATTTTTATCATTTTAACTTTTAACGTTTTTGTAAAGAAAAGTATGAATTCACTTTTATTTATTGATATTAATATTATTTTAGTCATTTAATTTGAAATATTATATAAATTTATTGTTTTTGGTTAGTTTAGATCTGGTTGCTTTTGATTTGTTGTTTTAGGAGGACTGAAAAAAACAGAAAATTTTATTTTTAAAAAATCCCAAAATTAGTGGCGTTTTTTAAAAAAGCGCCGCTAAAAGTCATATCATATAGTGGCGTTTGTGAAATAAGCGCAGCGAAAGAACACTACTTTTAGGGGCGTTTGTAGATGAAGCGCCGCTAAAGAACATTACTTTTAGCGGCGTTTTTTCCTAAACGCCGTTAAAGATCATGTTCTTTAGCGGCGTTTTTTCCCAAGCGCCGCTAAAGAACATGATCATAAGCGGCGTTTTTTTCCTAAGCACCGCTAAAGAACATGACCTTTAGCGGCGTTTTTTTCTATAAGCGCCGCAAAAGTTAACGACGTTATCCTTAGCGGCGTTTTTTGTGACGCTTCATCAAGCGCCGCAAATGCCTTTAGTGGCGTTAAAAAGCGCCGCTAAAGGCCTAAAAAATGCCGCTAAAAACCTGTTCTGGTGTAGTGATTCTACAATAAAAAGTTGTAACATAAATATGAGTAGGCAATGAGTAGATCTTACGGTCATGCCACCACTGGGTTAGAGTTGATTAGGGTATTCTTGACAGCGTCAATAAGCCTATACTCATGCATTTTTCATTCAGTTTTGGTGCTATCGGGCAGTTTCCTTCGTAGAAATCAAGGAAATTTTTTAATGCTACAGGATTTGTAGAACCTTCAACGCTGATGGCTTTATCAACTCCGGTTGTATACCAATATCCATTCGGCGTACGTCGGTCCGGCCTTAACCTTGTATCTCGAGTTTTTTTAAACCTCGGAGTGAAAATATACCACTTATTGTCTATACTTTGTTCCAACGCTTCTGATCGATCATATATTTATAGTCATCAATTCGGATGTTACTAAATCTAAACACCATCCTACACAGTCAAATTATCAACTTCACTAAAACCTTTTGTAACATATTGTATTTACAACTCAGAATTTATATATTCCTTTATTTATATTTTTCAAGTTTGAACTTGTTTTTATACCATGATGACGATAAAATGTATTTAAGCATATTCGAACCCACATTTTTTTATACTAACAATAATATTAATATTAACTGAGTTAACCCTCAATCGACAACTTTCATTAGAAATTCAATCCTTATAAGTACTAACTTGCATATTTGACTCTACTTTGTAAAACCAAAATTGAATTTACTATTAAGTCAATGTCTAGAATATCTTTCAAAGAAAAAATTAGTAAGTATATAGACTTTATTTAGGATCAAAATAAAACGAGAATTGTTCTGAAATAAAGTGTATAGAGACTGAACATCCAAATTGTTGTAAAACCTAATCAAATTGATGAAAACATTAGACATAGATAATAAAGAGAGAGATAAAGAAATGCATGGAAAGTAATTACGTTAAGGGGTAGGGTTTAGGTAGATAAATATCAGTGAGCTGGGCAGGATGTTTGGAGTAGAGATCAACCTCATGAAATTGGTCAGGGTTGGGTTCACCGTTAAACCTTTTCATCAAACAGTCAGCTAGGAATTCGTCGGAAGGGAAAACCTGATTTCCCCTTGGGAGCTGGATTTCATCGCTGCCGACCACTGCTGCACCTGAGGATTCCATGTTGCATAACATATCATGCTCTTGCTCCATTCAAAAAAACTGAGAATATTGAGTTTTCTACTTATCTTGATGGCATATATAGGGGAAAAAAAAGAAATGAACATATTGAGAGTTCAATATCCGATCGATCATTTTTCATGGAAAAAAGAACCCAAATAAAGATTCTGTTGCAATCCAAGATAGGGTTCAATCATGTAAGAAAACGATCCAAGCAAACACAATAGCAATACAATAGGGTTCAATCATGTAAGAACCAAAATAATAATAACAAGAAGAAGAAAGCACAAGATGAGCAATGTTTGGGGATTACTAGTATTTGGGATGTCCGAATGGTGTGAGGCCATCGTACAGTCAACGGTGGAGGGGAAGAGTTTTTTCGACGAAGGAGAAAGAGATTCAAGGTAGAGAGATAAAAAGCCCAATACCCTTTACACCTCCCAATCTCACCTGTTATCTTGCCTCAACGTTGCTACTCTTGGCGACCATTTATTACTTTCAAACCTCATATATAAAGATGAAATGTTGTACGACAAAGGCTCCGTTTGTGACTTAGAAAGTTCGTTTTCAGTATTTTTTCAAGGTTTTTATTTAAACAAATACAAAATTTCATGAAAAATGATTTTTTTAAAGATAGAATTTTCTTTTTGAGAAAAAATTTTTTAACTCAAAAGCCGACTTTCTTATTGAAGAATGGAATAAAGAAAAACAATTAAAAGAACCAACAGTTATAAGGAAAACACTAAAACGAATCCCTCAGTCGTGGGATTCCGACCGGCAGTTAGTTAAACAAGATCATTAACAATACTGGATAGAGAGCAACCAAACAAGAACTGGAGTCATCAGAACGCAAATCCTCATCACCCTTCGAAGAAAACCAACAGTTCTACGGAGGTTCACGAAGATGACAGTCTTCTGCAACCACTGTTTCTACCAACGCCGGAGCATCTTCGACTTAATCCCTCTTTTTGAGAAATTATATCTTTATTGTTAGATAAAATGAATATGTAATACTGTTGGATATAACCATATAATGCTTTCGTGGCTAATCCTATTAACATAAATATTCTAACTAATTGACACGTAAGGCTAAAATGACAGAAAAGAGAAGAATAGAAAAGAAAATTAAGTGTGAAAATGTTATACAAGGGGCAAGAAACATATAAATAAAGAAAGAAGGAAGAATAGAGAATTTCATTCCTTTGAATGAAGTACTTGTAGTACAAATATTGTTTATTCTATCTATTTCAGAGTTGATATCTTTGATGGTGATCTAAGTCATTATTGAATGAATGTGTTAATTGACCATGGTGGTTATAATTATTTGAGAGTTGATATTGTATGTAATGATTAATGCAATGTTTGTGAACAAACAGTTAGCTGAAAGTGTGATGATTCTGCAACATGTAATCATCAAGCAAGAGAAACACGATCAATTATCCTCACTTTTGATGCCCAGGATCAAGAGAATCTGATTAAAATTGAAAGGAATATTCGATTAAAAGAAAAATAGTACAATTCATATTTACTCTCTCTCGTGGGAATATGACTTAATACCTGTCAAATTATCACTTGAACGATTTTGCTTGACATCTATACCAACATTCTTTTAGAAATTATACCGATTATCACTTAATCAATTATACCGATATACTGATAGTATATATATTATTCCTAAAATAATTTTAAAAAATTGCCACATCTCTTCTTTTTTAATATTTTACTATAATTTTATAGGACACTTACCAAATATTTTCTCTTTAATAAATATTAATCTTTATATAAATTTCATAATTAAATTTTAAATTTTAAATTAAGTTAAGTTGAAGTGAAAAATTCTTGACCAAATCACTCCTAGCCTACTGGGCCAAGCAGGCCCTCGAGCAATGTACATACACCTCATGTGAGCCTAATCAAATCAACTCACGTTGCAATACCAAGCAAGCATATATTGTGCAAAATCGAATAATCGCCATCTGACTACTTACAAGAATCAAAACAAGCATACCATATCAACAACACATACTTCCAGCCCAAAGGAACAATGATTGTTTTAAAAGAGGCTTAATTATAACCATCCTAGAAGAAAGAAGATGACCACTTTACTGTGCTGGAAAATTCAAATTTATACAAATATTCTCACAAGTCATGACATGAAAATATTGAATATATAAAATTTTAAGCTACCATTACTACCTTCTTTTTCTCATTCCCATGGAAACAAACCAACTTTAACCGGATGTATGTTTCCCAGAAATGAAGATGCTAGAGTTCATGTCATGCAGATTTATTTTTTGATATAAAAAGCAACAGTTGTATGTTTTATTAGAAATGAAGATGCTAGAATTCATGTCATGGTGGAAACCGTTGTTGCATTCGTATATTATGTTTGTCTAATACTAACATGTTGTCAAACTAATCAAGAAGCTATTTGTATTTTTTATATTCCACATATATTTTAGAGTATTCACTACACCAAAAGGGGGCTTCAGCGGCATTTCTTGCGGCGTTTTTAGATAAAACGCCGCTATAAATCAGACATTAGCGGCGATAACACTAAAACGCCGGTAAAAATTGGGAAATAGCGGCGTTTCCGGAAAAACGCCGTAAATAGTCAGACACATAGTGGTGTTTTATACAAAAACGCCGCAAAAGAGCATTATTAGTGGCGTTTTTAAACAAAACGCTGTAATAAATCTGACAAAACGCATCGTTTAATATTTAGGAATATTGGCAGTAGCGGCGCATTATAGAAACGCCATTATAGAACACAATTAGCGGCGTTTGTTTCTAAGCGCCGCAAAAAATGTTAAACAAAACGCAGCGTAAAATATTGAGGTATAGTAGAGTTGGTGGCGCTTCTGCAAAAATGCCGCTGAAGCACATCAATAGCGGCGCTAAAGCAAAAGCGCCGCAAAATATGTGGACCAAAACGCAGCGTTTCTTATTGAGGCATAGAGCCAATAGTGGCGCTTAACCGAGAAACGCCGGAAATGTGAAACCGAAACGCAACGTTTCGTCGTAGGTATAGCGCCCAAATTGTAAACGACGTCGCTTTGATGATGTTTACCTTTAGTAGCGGCGGTTTTACATAAACGCCGCAAATATTTCCCTAATACGTCGTCGTTTACTTTTATTATTTGGTTGGAAATTAGACAAAACGACATCGTTTTTATACTGTTTATTGGTATTAGCGGCGTTTTTTTGTGAAAACGCTGCAAATTGAATAAATTATATTTTAGGGTTTCGAGATTAATATTTAAGTTTTGTCGTGTACGGTTTGGGGTTTTAGGGTTCATTACATAATGTTTGTTATTTTAGGTTTACAGTATTAAGTTCAGGGTTTTCAGTTTAGATTATGGCGTGGGGATTGAGGTTTAAGGTTTAGAGTTTCAGTTTACATGTTAGTGTTAATGTGAGGTCAGTGTTTACGGCTTATAAGATAATGATCAAATTTACTGTTTATGGTTTATGGTTTAGCGTTAATGATTTGAATGTTGCAATGCATGGTTTTTGCGTTTCGGATTCGCATGAAGAATACGAGTTAGGGTTTATAATTTAATTTTAAAATTTACAGGTTATAGGGATTAATAGCTTTGAGTTTTAGGGTTTAATTACTCATCCAAAACAAAAGCCAAAAAAAATGTAAATTCTTTGTGTTTTTTACTTCTTATTATATATGTCATTAGTAGGATTATAATTAAATATTATAATTAGGGTTATAGAAAAAGATATATATGCAACAATATATATTATATATTATGAAACATATATATTAATATTGTGTTAGTTACATAACAATCATATTAATGTGTCAATTTATAATAATTTCATAACAATTATCAAAATAAAAAATCTATTAAAAATCATTAAACTTATAAATAAAGAGAAATAAAACATTTTTAAAAACTGAATAATTAGCGGCGTTTTTTTTTGTAACACGCCGCTATAGAGTTGAATTTGCGACATTTATTGTATAAACGCCGCACAAAATTAAACCAAAACGACTTCATTTTCATTGGGAGAAATAACTTTAGTGGCGCTTCTTAATAAACGCCGCAACGGTTCGGGGCTTTAGCGGCGGTTTTACATAAACGCCGCAAATGTTTCTGTAATACGACGTCGTTTACGTTTATTTTTTGGTTGTAAGTGTGACAATACGACATCGTTTTTATACTGTTTATTGGTATTAGCGGCGTTTTTAACAAAAAACGCCGCAAAGGAAATAAATTATATTTTAGGTTTTTCTGATTAAAATTTAAAATTGGAAAATGTATTTTTTATAATTTCAATTATTTATAAATTTTAATGTTGCTAATATATACATTATTCATACTGTATAAAATTAAAAAAATTTAATAAATTTTATCATTTAAAAATAATATATTAAATCAGAAATATATTACAAATTAAAATTATAAATAAAAAGAAATAAAAAATTATAAGAAGTGAATTATTAGTGGCGTTTCTGTGTAAAACGCCGCAAGGATCCAATTAAAATTTAAACAAAACGGCGCCGTTTCGTTGACGAATTTAATTTTTAGTGGCGTTTTTTATTAAGCGCCACAAATTAATTTAGTGAAACGGCGTCGTTTCATTGACCAGATCAGTTTTGGGGTATATCCCCGCTCTCACCCAGCCCCAGCCCCAATTCTTACTTCTGAAATCCCTAAGTGTTTCACTGAAATCCCTAAGTCACCGAAATCCCCAATTCTTCATCTGTTCTGTTTTTCATTGTTAAAAGTGTTTACATTTCTTGCAAAACATTAAAATCTCCGGTTCGTACATTCGGTCAACACACATAGTTGATGGAGAACGTCGCGAAGCATCGTCGGAATTGATCGTCGGGGGAATAAGTATTCAAGGTTCGCTTTCCCCATTATCAATTCGTATTCATTTGGGTTTTCTCTTGTTAATTTTATTCTTGGTTTGTATTTGTTTGTTGATCCTGAAATTAAAAAAAATTGTATCCTCTGTTGTAAATTTTATTCGGTCTTCCTCTTCATTTTTTTTGGACCGTCCTGAAGGTAGTGTAATGGTTCGAAAGTGATTGGAATGGTTTCATTGCTTACAAACTGATGTTAATACTGCTTTTTTATAGGGTTTCAGTCCATTCAATTTCATTGCCTTCATTTCTGTTTGCTGCAAGGTTCTGAAGGTACAAATATATATTTAGGAGAATTTGATGTGCAAATGTATATGTAGGAAAATTTCTGTTTTTTGCACAAAAATGCTGTCGGTGGAATCATCTGCTACTCTGCTTTTAGCAAAGGATTTGATGTGCAAATTTTTATGTAGGATATTTTGATGTGCAAATGTCTTACTGTTTTGACCTAGTTTGCCTGGAAATGCTGGAGAAAACTTAAGTGTGAAACCAAGCTGCCTTTAGCTTCTATTTTCCAGTCAAAACGCGAATTGCACTTTGACAGTGGCATTAGTATTGTCTTCATCTGTTTAATATTTCTTCATGTGATTCACCTTTTCTTTTAAAAAATATTACAAAATACTCCTTTTTATGATGTATATAAATCTTCACAATTGCTTTACTTAAAACATGAATTCATAAGTTGTTATGCTCGTTTTTCAAAATGTCAAGTCACTTAAAATGTTATATGGAGAAATTCTTTACACTGTTATTTTAAGACTTTAGATAAGTCAAAGTAAAAATGGTGCATCAAATTTAAACATATATTGTTGTCAAATTAGTAACACATATACCTCTCCACGAATAATTCAGTGGAAGATTAGTTTAAAAGCATTCATTTACGTATGTAAGCTATATTTAAATTTTATTAATAATAAATTTATAACTTAAATAAGTATTACTATTTTTTAATATTATACATATATTCATTTACGTATGTAATCTATATTTAAATTTTATTAATAATAAATTTATAACTTAAATAAGTATTACTATTTTTTTAATATTATACATATATTCATTTACGTATGTAAGCTATATTTAAATTTTATTAATAATAAATTTATAACTTAAAAAAGTATTACTATTTTTTAATATTATACATATATTCATTTACGTATGTAAGCTATATTTAAATTTTATTAATAATAAATTTATAACTTAAATAAGTATTACTATTTTTTTAATATTATACATATATTCATTTACGTATGTAAGCTATATTTAAATTTTATTAATAATAAATTTATAACTTAAATAAGTATTACTATTTTTTTAATATTATACATATATTCATTTACATAACACATAACTTACATAACCTACTTAATATATAACTTGCATAACTTAAATAAGTTACGTAATAATACATAATACACAACTTACATGCGTAAATAATACAGAGCTTACATAACTTACATACCCTACATAAATTAAATAAGTTACATAATAATACATACCCTACATAAATTAAATAAGTTACATAAATTAAATAAGTTACATAATAATACATACCCTACATAACTTACATAAGACATAACTTTCATAATACACAACTTACGCAACTTACATAAGACATAACTTACATGTGTAAATAATACATATTTTACATAACTTACATAAGACATAACTTACATAAGTTTCATAATACACATCTTACGCAACTTACACAACTTACATAACTTACATAATGTATATCTTGTTGTCAAATCCTAAAACCGTGCAATTTATTGTCAACGTCAGACTTCAAGAATTAAGAAATGGACCGGTCTTGGATGAATTTGTCAAGGGTAAGCGACGGTTATCGAAATGGGGTGCAGAGTTTTCTAAATATTGCGTTTCAATATGCAAGCCAAGAGAACACGATTCTTTGCCCGTGTAAGAAGTGTGTCAACATAAACTGGCATTATCGTGAGGTTGTATACGAGCATCTAATTGTTGATGGGTTTGTTAAGGGTTATAAGCAATGGCTTTTTCATGGAGAATGCCCTAGAAGTACTTCCTCTTCAACGATGGATGTATCTTATCCTGGGACTGCTTACCATCAGTCTGATAGAGGGGATGACATGGAAGGTATGTTGCGGGATGTATTTAATATGCACAATCATGGTGTGCAATCGTTCCCAGGGGATTTTATGGCATATGATGATTGTAACGTCAGTGGAACTGCTTTTACCAAACCGGGAAGTAGTGTACCTCATGAAGAGCCAAATGGAGAAGCGGCGAAGTTCTACGCTCTACTTAATGACATGAACGAAGAACTGTATGAGAGATCAAAATTTTCAAAAATGGCATTCTGTGTTCGTCTTTTTCAGTTAAAATGTTTGGGAGGGTGGACCGGAAACTCGTTGACAATGCTACTAGAGTTTTTGAGAGAAATGTTTCCGTTTGCAAAAATCCCTCAGTCATGCAAAAATATGAAGAAAATGATAAAAGATTTAGGCCTTGGGTACAACAAAATCCATAATTGCCCAAATAACTGCATGTTGTATTGGGGCGATCGGAAAAACCAACAGTGCTGTCATGTATGCGGCCAATCCCGTTGGATAAATAGAAACACAGAAGATGGGAACGACGGTGAAAATGATGCACAGTCGAGGAAGAAGCCAGTTAAGATTTTGCGGTATTTTCCGTTGATACCAAGGCTTCAAAGGTTTTTCATGTCGTCGAAGACAGCGGAGTCAATGACGTGGCACCATGATGGACGAACCGATGATGGATTACTAAGGCATCCGGCAGATTCTTTAGCTTGGAAAGCATTTGACAATAAATTTCCAAGCTTTGCAAGCGATCCTAGGAGTGTGAGGCTTGGGCTAGCATCTAATGGATTTAATCCTTTCAAGATCATGAGCACTGCCTACAGTACTTGGCCAGTAGTTCTTGTTCCTTACAATCTGCCTCCGTGGATTTGCATGAAGCAATCTTCCCTTATCTTATCTATGATTATCCCTGGAGAGAAAGGGCCCGGGAATGATATCGACATTTATTTACAGCCACTTATTGAAGAGTTAAAACAATTATGGGCTGGTGTCGAGACATACGATGTGCTGAGAAAGGAGAACTTTAATTTACGTGCAGCTTTGATGTGGACCATTAATGACTTTCCCGCTTATGCCAATTTATCCGGTTGAAGTACTAAGGGTCGTTATACGTGTCCTTGTTGTGCTGCACAAACATGCTCCCAATGGTTGTATAATGGGAAGAAGTTCTCTTACATGGGGCATCGTCGGTGGTTGCCGAAAAATCATAGATTTAGATTTCAGAGTTCTGTATTTGACGGCACTGAAGAGTTCAGAGAAGCTCCTTCCCAGACCAGTGGCTCTGAAATCTTATTCATGTTGGAAGATATGAATTTTATTTATGGGAAGATGAACCAACCGCCAAACACGCAAAGAAACAGAAGATCAAATGATGAAGCCGATGAAAGCTCTGACGAAGAGGACGATCCTAATGAGGCGGACTTGTGGAAAAAAAGAAGTATTTTTTTTGAGTTACCTTATTGGGAGCATCACCTTTTACGACACAATCTTGATGTTATGCACATTGAGAAAAACGTCTGCGAGAACATTGTCGGTACAATTTTGAACGTCGACAGAAAATCAAAAGACAATCTTCAGAGTCAACTTGATTTAGCCTAATGAGAATTCGGCCTGATCTTCATCCTAATCCACTTCCGAATGGGAAATATCGGGCCGCCTTCAATTTTCTCAATGTCAAATACGGAGAAAGAACTGTTTTGCATGGTGTTGAAGGATATAAAGGTTCCGGATGCGTATGCGTCAAATATATCTCGATGTGTTAGTGTTAAAGATCGAAGATTATATTCGCTAAAATCACATGACTATCACATCTTAATGCAAGATTTAATGTCAGTTGCTCTACGATGTTGTATGTCCAAGAAGGTGACGTCTTGTATCATTGAACTATCCAACATAATGAAAGCCATTTGTGGCAAAGTTTTGGATGTTCAAGAACTTCAGAAGGTACAGGATCGAGCCGCTTTAACTTTATGCAACATGGAGAAAATCTTCCCACCTTCCTTCTTCACTATTATGGTTCACTTGATAATCCATCTCCCGCATGAAGCAATTCTTGGCGGACCCGTTTTCTATCGATGGATGTATCCCACAGAAAGGTGTTAATTTCAATTTTTAAAATTTTCTTTCGTTCACCTATATGCCTTTAGTTACAACTTTTGATCATGTTGTATACCGTGTTTAGGTTCCTATCCAAATTAAAGTCTTATTGCCGCAACAAGCGTTATCCAGAAGGATCGATTGCTGAAGGCTACTTGGCAGAGGAATGTATGACCTTCTGTTCAAGATATTTGGAAGATGTTGAAACAAGGTTGAACAGACCAAATAGAAATGTTGGACTCACGGATCATAACTTTGCCGAGACTTATTTGTTCAAAAGTTTTGGAGAACCAATCGGTAAAGTTGAAATTGCAGAATTAGATGATTTATCGTGGGTTCAAGCACATCGATATGTTCTGTTTCACCACGAATCAATGGAACCTTTACGCAAGTAAGTTCTAGAAATTTGATAAATATTCATCATTTAAAAATTGTTTATAGTCTAACAAACTGAACATATTTTTAACATAGTGAGTACAAACAAATATTGAGATCTCGTTCGCGCTCTCGAAGAACACAACATCGAGATATCAATAAGTTGTTTACAGAATCTTTTCATGAATGGTTAAGCCAAACGGTATGTAATTAGAGCTTTAAGTTCTAGAAATAATAATATTTACTCAAAACATTTTTAATTACTCAGTTTACTTTCCATTCAATAGGTTTGGAGTGGGAAGAACGTCACCGACAAAGTTAAATGGCTTTCCCAATGTCCAAATCGGGTGGTTAAAAGATATAGTGCGTTCCTCATAAGCGGATTCAGATTTCATACAAAATATCGCGAGAGATTGAGGAGAACGCAAAATTGTGGAATAGTGGTTAATTCCTCAATTACAAGTTATGCTAGTGTTAGGGACAATAATCCTGTGGAGGGAAATGTGGAATATTTTAGACTTCTTACTGACATAATTGATTTGGATTACTACGGCAAATGGAAAGTTGTCTTATTTCGAGGTGATTGGGCCGATGTTAATACTGCACGTGGAATCAAGCAAGATCAATTTGGTTTCACAATGGTAAACTTCGCTCGATTGATTCACACAGGACAACAATTGATTGATGAGCCGTATGTATTTTCTTCTCAAGTCAAACAAGTTTTTTACTCAAAAGATCCAACTGATGAGGGTTGGTACGTTGTACTCCGTAACATCCCTAGAAACTTTTTTGACATGGGCAGTGGAAGTAAAGATGACATTGATGACAGAACACAAACTTTGCCATTTCTAGAACAGAACTTAAACGAAAACATCCCTAGTACTAGTACACAATTTCAATGGGTCCGCCAGGATACGGATGAAGAGATTTACGAATTATAATGTAGTAAGCTTTTACGATTATCTAATTACATCTACGAATGATGATATTTCAACTATTTTATATGTGATATTATTGTTGTAATTGTATACTAAGTTTTCAACTAATTTATTTGTATTGCAGATAAAATGCCTAGAAGAAAAGTGCGATCACACCGCATTGTTCAAGGTACTCCAAACTCGGCGGAAACAAACAGCACTGAACAACAGACTGCTATTGGATCTTCGAATGTTCCGGTTACACCTGAAGAACCTATAGAAGTTCAAAGTAATTTAACATTTAATTTACATGTGTGTTGACTTCTTGTTTTTTTTTAAATTAGTTAAATATTACAATACTTTTATTTTTCAGATGAAACTGGTGGGACGCGGAGAGGTCGTGGACGTACGGTACTGAGCGATTTATACGACCTAAATCCAGTCGAGCGTGTCCAAGTATCCAGTAATAGCTTTGGTCAACCTGTTGGATCAGAAGCTCACCTTTTAGCAGGATACATGGGCATTCTAGCACGGAATGCAAATATGTTGCCAATTAACTTCGAGTCATGGCATAAAGTGCCTGAGAGTAACAAGAACCAAGCTCTCGATAACATTAAGGTAACAAAACGTGTATGTCATTTATAATACTTGGGTTTAAGTTTCGTTTACATTTACTTTCTTAAGTTGTGTTTTTTGTAGGCGAGATTTGCTCTAGAGGTCTCCGATGCTTATGTAAAGAATGCATTGGGAAAAAGATGGAGAGACCATAAGAGCACTTTAAAGAAAGACTATTTTAAGACAAAAACAACACTCGACGAGAGATTACAAAATGTCCCGCCGGGAATGCTGAGGTACCAGTGGGAAGAGGTCGTTAGATTTTGGACTTCGAAGAAAGGAGAGGTATGTGTAACTTATAAAATTTTGTAATTATTTTGGTGTATAGTATTTCCTAATTAACGTACTAATAATTTCATAATGTAGGATCGTGAAGAAGTTGGAAAAAAAAGTAGGCAGCAACAAAAATTCACTCACACAGCTGGGTCGAAAAGTTTTGCGTGTGTAGCTCATGCAGAGGTATTTTCAATTTTTTAATATTGGCAGATATTTTTTACTTACTTACATTCATATTTTTACTATTGTATTGTAGGAACTGTCGTCCGGTCAAAAAGTTGGACGCCTTCAACTTTTTGACATTACACATAGGAAGAAAGATGGAAACCCTATGACTCCTGAAGCTGCAGAAATTATGGTACGTTTGCTTAATTAATACAATTTCACTTGTTTTAATAATTTATAGTGTTTATTTTCTAATGATTTATTTCATTTATTGTAATGCAAATATTGTTAAGTTATGTTGCATTGGGTTTTTTAATATATATTGCGTTCCTAACTATTTGATTTATTTTTTAGGAAAAATTAAAGGATAAAAAGGCGGAGTACGAAGCGATTGCTTCCAGTGATAGTTCTGTTCATATTGACGACATTGATAACCGGATTATCACTGAAGTTTTGGGTCCTGAAAGGTATGGTCGGGTTCGATTTCAAGGATCTTTTGTTAACCCATCCCAATATTTTGGATCTAGCTCGCAACAATATATGCCTTCGAGGAGTCGAGCCGAAGCTGAAGTTCAGAGGTTAAGAGACCAGATGGCTCAGATGCAAGCGACAACAATTGAGCAAATTACACAACTTAAAGCGGAGGCAACATCGAGAGAAGCTGAGGTTCAAAAAAGATATGAAGAACTCCAGCTACAAGTGAAAGCAGATGCAGCAGCGAGAGAAGCTGAGGTTCAACGAAAGTATGAAGAACTCCAGCAGCAGCTTAAAGCAGATGCGGCAGCAAGAGAAGCAGAGGCGGCAGCGAGAGAAGTATAGGCTACAGCGAGGGAAGCAGAGGCTAAAGCGAGGGAAGCAGAAGCTGCAGCGAGGGAAGTCGAACAGCGTCAAAAGTTCGATGAACTCCAGCAACAGCTTCAGAGTATGATGAAGATGTTTTAGCAGTCGCAACAGCCGCCGTCTTAAACTATCGTGTAAATATACTTTGATTTTGACTTTTAATTATCATTTTAACTTTTAACATTTTTGTAAGAATAATACAAATTTTATTTTATTTATTGATATTTATTATTTTATTTGTTTACTATATAGATTTATTACTTTTGGCTAGTTTAGATATGATTTCTTCTGATTTGTTTTTACAGGAGGGCTGAAAATATAAAAAAAATTATTTTACAAATCTGCCAAATTTTGTGGCGTTTTTAAAAAAAACTCCACTAAAGGTGTTGGCCTATAGTGGCGTTTTTGGTCAAAGCGCCGCTAAAGATAAGGGTCTTTAGCGGCGTTTGTGGAAAAAGCGCCACTAAAGATCATGGTCTTTAGCGGCGTTTGTGGGGAAAGCGCCGCTAAAGATTAGGTTATTTAGCGGCGTTTTGTTGTCGAAGCGCCGCTATAGATCAGGGTCTATTGTGGCGTTTGAGGGGAAAGCGCCACTAAAGATTAGGTTCTTTCGTGGCACTTGTCCCAAAAACGCCGCTAAAGATCAGGGTCTATTGCGGCGTTTGAGAAAAAAACACCGCTAAAGATCAGGGTCTTTAGCGACGCTTCCACTAAAGCGCCCCTAAAGGTCTTAGTCTTCAGCGGCGTTTGTGCTAGAAGCGCTGCTAAAGATCAGGGTCTTTAACGGTGAATTCATTAGCGGCGTCTGTTGCGGCGCTTTTCAAAGCGCCGCTAAAAGTATCTGCGGCGCTAAAAAGCACCGCTAAAGGCCTAAAAAAGCGCTGCTAAAAGCCTGTTTTGGTGTAGTGATTCTTCTTTAAAGAATTTACTTAAGTGAGGTCGATGCACGAATTTTTCCATCTTTTCTTTATATGCTTATCATCCGGTTCATGAATCCTTTTGGTGGACCGACACTTTTATGGTGTACTAGCACATAATTCCTCTAGAATCAAACAACTTGCAGTAGTAGTCAAAATATTGATCAGTTGATCTATAATCCACAATGCACACAAATGTATTTCCTAAGCCATCCATGAGAGCACTCAACTCACAATGATATCATTTCAATAATTTCTTATGTACCCAACTTAAATGTATTTTTATGTTTAGGTTGAAATCAAGAATGGGTGAGAAATGTGGCCTTAAAATGGCCTAATTTCGTCCACATAGGCAGAGACACGGGCGTGTGTCTCAACCGTGTGTGACACACATTCTAGCACATGGGCGTGTGGTCTGGCCGTGTGTCTCTGCATATTTAAAATTGTGAAACAGAATGCCCAGGTTTTTGTACACGGCCTAGCACACTGGCGTGTGGCTTGGCCGTGTGACCTAAATCAGAGAGTTACACGGGTTGGGACACGACTGTGTGCCTTACATCGAATGCCCACACGACCTAAGACACGGGCATGTCTTTTGGCTGTATGAGCCACATGACCTTGCCATATGGGCGTGTGACCCCTACACCTAAATTTTTTTTTGAAATTTTACGAAAAATTCTCTGAGTTTTCGGTTTGGTCCCGATTTATTTCTAACGCATGTTTTGGGGCTCGAGGGCTCAGACAAGGGACAATATGAATGATTTAGGAATAGTTTCTGTTATGTATGTTAAATGATATGAGATATTTGTATTTGATCTGAAAAGTCTGGTAATGCTCCGTAACCTTGTTCCGGCGATGGATAAGGGTTAGAGGTGTTACACAATAGACAACTACTTCTCTTTCTACTCTATTGTCATGAGATTTCCAACCTTTATAACGAGTTAAGTGAGTATACTTGGGGACTTCACCATCCTTTTTACACACCAGTCTCTTCATATAAGGATGGCAAGAATAATCATACTTAATGGGTTTCGACCCGATCCGATCTAATTTAATAGGGTTTGGGTTTTATAAATATAAGGTTTTGGGTCGAGTGGGGGTTAGGTTAAAGAAAAATCTACTCTGCCCTACCTTAAAATAATTACCAAAATACCCTTTTCTATATATAATATTAATTTGAAATATATGATAATAAATTTTATGTTAATATTTACTCAAAAAAAATTATACCTAGAAAATCATTAATAGTATTACTAAAAATAAAAGAATTTAAAATTCATTTTGAATTATGAGGAGTGAATATAAGTTTAATTTTTAGAGTTGAGATAAATTAATATTTAGTTCAGGGTTGGGGTGGGATTGGGTTAAGTTAGTGGTATATCAGATCTATAAATTTAATTTTGTGAACAAGAAAATCTAGATGACAAACAGCTATATAAATTTATTTTTGAAAACAGAGTGAAATTAATGCAGGCATATTTAACTACCAAAATTAAGGGGGGGGGGGAAAGAGAGAGAAGGAAACATATGTATGCCTATGAGACAAGCACTAATCGTAATTTGCATTTAAAATTGTTGGAAGTGATTAATGTGGTAGGAAGAAAGTAGGATGCAAGCACAACGGACATCATAAATCGCCGTAATGGGTGCCTGCTTGTAGATCGGCACGTGGCGTTATTAAGAAGTCAAACCTTATAAGGAAACATGTACGTCGTGTTCAACTAATAGCCCCTAATTTGTTGATGTTCCAACACAAGAAAGGAATCACCTCGCCATCTCACATGAATCCCAGACTCACACTCCTCTTAGTATCACCAAATTCAATAATGAATATGAAAATGAGTAAGATTTTTGAACTCTTGACATACCAAATGGGTTTGGCCTCAAACAATAAAATACACCAGACCCAAAATTAGAGCCAATATTTTCATAAACAAAATTCTAAAGTCTTAAAAAGAAAAGAAAATTAGAGCAAATCACGGTAAAGTATCATCATATGGGGTCCAACTCAAGTATGTAGAAAATTTGCAACTTGGGTTTTGAAAATAGAGCCGAAGCCACACATCTCCCGGCTAATTTGGCGCTACTTTAACATGGGTGCTTCCTTCCTTATCCTTGTATTTTTACGTGTAAATATTATTTCTTGCCAACCCTTTTTCAATGCCTACTTTCCCATTTTTCTTGTATTTAAGACTTGTCGAGAAGCTGCTTTTTCTTCTACATCTAGACAATGGCTACTTGTGCTTGGTTCCTCTCCCTTTGCTTTACTCTCGTTTTCTGTCTGTGTAATGCCACTCGTACGCCACCCATTTCCCCATCCCTTGATGGTAAATACTCAACTTTGCTACTTTTTTTCTTTTCTTCTTCTTATTATATGGTATTATGATTTAAGTAATATTTATGTACAGGATTTTTGACCAATGGTAACTTCGAGCAAGCACCCAAGAAAGAGAACCTCAACAAAACAGTGATACTGGGGAAATACTCGCTTCCAGGATGGGAAATCGATGGCACGGTGGAGTTCGTGTCAGGGGGACCTCAACCTGGTGGGTTTTACTTCCCCATTCCTCGTGGTGCCCATGCTGTGAGGCTGGGCAACGAGGCGTCCATCTCTCAGAATGTGAATGTCAAGCCTGGCTTCATTTACTCCATCACATTTGGTACCACAAGGACTTGCGCCCAAGATGAGGTGCTCAGGATCTCTGTCCCTGCTCAGACCACTGACATCTCCATTCAGACCCTTTACAGCACGGATGGTGGTGACACCATGGCTATTGCTTTCAAGGCTACCGCTAAAGTAGTCAAGGTCACCTTCCATAACCCTGGGGTTCAAGAAGATCCAACATGTGGACCTCTCTTGGATGCCATTGCCATCAAAGAAATGCCTCCTCCAACTTATACCGAAGGTAAGTCCATGGACTTCTTTTTGTCTTTCAACCTCTATATTCATTGCTGCATTTGGTCCACAATCACTACAATACAGTCTTTGATTTGAAGCCAAAACAGAGACATACAAATATGACCACAAATCCGAAAGTTAAATGAAGTCTAATGCGGGCAGTCCCCTAGGCTAGGCATTTTCTTAATTTTCTGTACATAATATATAATTACTGCGTACTGATTTATCATGTAATTGGACGCGGTTTTTAAGGAGTGTTCCCTTTACAAAGGCAATTAAGTAAAGTAGGTGCAGTTTTTAATGAGTTCCCTTTACACAGAGCAGAGGGGTCTGAATAAATGTGCCCTGTTCAAACGACACAGGTGATTACAAAAATTAAGTATACATCTTTTTTCTAAGATTTTATTTAAAATAATAACAAAACATAAACATCTTTATAATATATATGGTTTATTTTATATTATACTTTTACCCCTTTTAATTTCTCAACTCATTGCATCAATATCAATTGGTCATTTTTTTTTCTCTTATGTTGATAGAAGATAGATTATGTGACTGGATTCCTTTTCCATTTAAGACTCGTTTAATTTGACCCTACAACAGTACCTAATATCCTGATCTCCGAAAGCAGGAAACCTAGTGAAAAACAGTGGGTTCGAGACTGGTCCCCATACCTTCAAGAACTTCTCAACAGGGGTCCTCCTGCCTCCGCACAAGCAAGACACCATTTCACCACTCCCAGGGTGGATCATTGAATCCCTAAAACCCGTAAAATTCATCGACAAGAAGCACTTCTCGGTTCCTTCAGGACAGTTCGCCATCGAGATGGTTGCGGGAAGAGAGAGCGCCATTGCCCAAGTCATCAGAACAGTTCCCAACAAAGACTATACCCTCACTTTCACAGTCGGAGATGCCAAGAACGATTGCCATGGATCAATGATGGTCGAAGCCTTTGCTGGTAAGGGAACTCTCAAGGTCCCATATGTTTCTCAAGGAAAGGGTGGATTCAAGACCTCGAGTTTTAGGTTCCAAGCTATCTCTGCTAGAACAAGGATTACTTTTTACAGTGCTTATTACCATACCAAGTTGCATGATTTTGGCCATATGTGTGGGCCTGTCTTGGATGATGTCAAGGTTCTCCCTGTCTCTTAATCAAAACCATGGTTGTTGGTAGGCCGCCGGTACCAAGTAGCTTAATGAACACATATATTCAAAGTTTGATACATTGGTCGACACTCAGAATTATTCCAACTTTCTTTTGCCTCGTGAAAGAACTTTGGCTTGGCTTATTTGCCTTTTTTTTTTTTTTTTGAGTTTGGAGGTTTCTGACGGAAAAATTGCTGTTAGATGTACTAGTATAAAACAGGGTCATTGAAGAACAGCGTCATGCAAGCTTTTAATATCTTGATGACTTATTTTTACATGTTTAAGTCGCAAAAGTGGTCTTGAAATGAATTATATAGTTTCGAATAAATATCGTTGCTAAGTTTATTTCAGCAATTGATGAATGATGCTCGCTCTTTTATTAACATTTTCTTTTCGATCAGATAAAGTTATTATTAGTAATAAAAACAAAGATGGACACTAGATTGGATCACCTAATTTACGAATTTTACCTAAAAAGTAATCTACTACAAAACCAACAAATAAATGTGTCAGGGCACTCCATTCTAATGCACTTGCATTTATGAGCAAAAAAGAGGGAGATGGAGTTGGGTTGGTTGGTGTTGTTTCTATTGAGCATCTTCCTTGTCTTCTTATATGTTTGATGATACTTTGGATATTTGATATTGCCATGCTTTGGGGTTTGTAATTGTTGAAATGTTTACCTTTACCATGATATTATTGAATGCTTCCTGGTATCTTGGTTAATTTCATGCTTAAATTTTATAGTTAAATGGACGAATTAAGAGGGAGTATTGGTTGAATTACCTAGCTTGACGTGCTGTTTTTTTTTATATTAAAAAGGTAAATTATTAATGGTAACTGATTGTACATGTTAATTTATGTCCATATTATGTTTACACTTTTATTTTGGTCACTCAAATTTTAGATCACTTTCATTTTGGTCAACAAAAACTTTTTTTTAACGTCTTGATCCGGGTAAAAAAAATTTAAGGATTAAAATGAAAAAACAGTACAAACTAAAATAATGTATTAAAACATTTGTCATATTGCACTTGGTTACCCCTTACTCAAAGTTTTAATTTTTTTTCAATCTTGAAGTTTTAAATTTTAAAACATCAAAATGAATTAAATAAAATATTAAAAAAATTATCTCTTAATAATATCAACCGACTTGTTACTATAAAATTGAAATTCATTAATTTAATCTCATTCTAAAATTTTAAATTCTATTTTATGTTTCCAAATTAAAATCAAATTAAATATCTCATTTTTAATCATTGTTTACAAAACCCAAACCCTAAACTCATATTTTATGATATCAAATCTTCCATTATAAGCTAAAAGCAAAAAAAAAGAAAAAGAAAAAAGAAGGTCCTACTAATTAATTGAATTAATTAATTTTATCTTATTTACCCAACGAAACTCATAACTATTTTCATCACTTTTTTACCCAAACAAAAAATAAGAAATTGATTTAATTAACTAAAATGATTTTTTTTCTTTATTTTTAACTTAGTATGGAATATTGGAGATTATAAAATACTCTTTTTTTTTAAGTTTTGTAAATAATTATTAAATATGAGTTATTTGACATTGATTTCATTAACGATAATTTGGAAATATAAAGTAAAATTTCAAATTTTAAAAGGAGATTAAATTAATTAATTTCAAAACTATAGTTATAAATCAGTTGACATTATCAAAAAATAAAATAATTCAAGAATTTATTTAATTGATTTTGATGTTTTGAAATTTAAAATTTCAATATTAAAAAAAAGAAATTTAGAATTTTCATAAACAAGTACAATTTGACAAGTTTTTACAAAAAAAAAAGTCATTTTAACATTATTTTATTTTCAATTTTAACCCTCAAACTTGAGTTTTTTTTATCAAATCATCAAAAAATGAATGAAAAAATTAACTTATTTTAACTTTATTAACGTGGTATACACATGAACAATACCTTATCATTAATTAATATTTTAAAATAAAAAATATTTTTAAAAACTAAAAATCATTGAAATTATTAAAAAAATTATAAAATTTGTTTTTTAAATATTTTTTAATTTTTTTTAAAAATAATTAAATATTAATATGTTATCCATTTTAAGAAGATTTGACAAAAAAACATATATTTAAAAATTAAAAAAGACAAAAAATAAATAAATAAATAGTTAAAATGACTTTTATTGTAAAGGGTAATATATATATATCCAAAATCAAGCATAAACACGGGGACAAGACAAAGATAAAAGGGATTTCCCATGCGAAATTTAAAAATTTTATATATTCTTAGTCCAAACAGTACTAAAATTTTTTATCAAAAATTGTTTGTGGCATCAACTTCTTCATGAAATAGAATAAAAAATGAAGTGAGTAGAGTCAAGTACAACGGTAGCCTTGGCACCAAAACTGGTCACGGGGGTTGAGTTAGGGTCTGGAGTCTTACTCTTCCGACTTAGATTGGTGGAGCAACTACCGAAGCTGCGGTCAGAGCTGGGGTCACAGTGGTGACAGGCATCAGTGTTTGGCGGAGGATGGTAATATAAACGAGCAGTTTGTGGGCAATGGGAATGGAACCTTGCTGCTATTCTCACCCCCGCACCCAACAACTCTGAGTATTTCCCCATTCAAATCTCTTTCCTTTGAATCTGAGATTGGAAGGAAGAATTAAACAAGAAGAAGTTGAAAGATGGAAAAGAGAGAAATTAGAGAGTTGGATTTCCCGAAACTGGAAATGAGAAATTAGCGTTTGGTTGGACAGTTGCTTTTATAATTGCTCCCGCCAGTCAGATTTTTCCTATTTTGGATGTCTATTTCCTATTTATGACCCTTATTTGACTCATTGTATAGTTGTATTACTTTTATTGAAATTTGTTAAAAGTAATAAAAAAATCTTTAAATTTTATTTTTTATTTTGATAAGCTTTTATATTTTTATGTTTGTTCAATAAATGCCTTCAATTTTAAATTTATATCTAAATAAATCTTATGGAAAACTGTTCAAACATCTCAAGTTTAATAAAAAATTCTTTTCATCATAGATTTTGTCTCGTGTTAAACATAAGCAGTTTTCAGTTAATATATAATTTATTGTTTAAAAAGTTTCAAGTATAATAACAAATTACAATTATAAATAAATATAATTAGAACTAATTATAAAGCAAGACGAAATTGATAACCAAAATATATCTAAAATTATACCAAAATAAATTTGGACAAGGCTTGAAATTAATATGGTGCAAGAACAACAATGTTTTACCTACTGTAAAACTTCAACTTGGAAATTTTAAAATTTTAGGACCTCGATCTTACCATTAAGATGTGACCTAATTAGCTATAAGTTTATTTTAAAATAGTTGTTAATAGTAATTTTTTTTTTGGTTCTCGTACTATTTTATTTTTCTTTAAATATTTTTTGTCAATACATGTTAAATATTAAAAAATTACTTTTAATTCAATTATATATATTTTTAATTATGAGATGAATTAAGATTTTTTTCCCATATTTTTCTTTGATATTTTAATCAATTTTTTTATTGAAGCTTTTCTAAATGAAGGTAACTAATTAAGTTTATATAAAATTAATTTAATGCATTTATCTTAAGGTTAATATATAATTGAATTGTTAACTGAAAGCATTTGCTAAGTACAAGCTAAGTGTTGGCAAAAGTGACTAGGGAAGTTGTCATTTCTCAAAGCAATGTAAAACAAAGAATGAAAACATGGGACACAGATTATTTACGCATCTCGATTTCCTTATGTCTGCGGAACTTAATTTAGTGTAAAATATATACTATCTTTAACACTTACAAGTGAACTTAAATCTATCACACCCAATGACAATTTTTTCACTTTTGTACCTTTGAAGATTGGTGGTACTCCTCACCACTAATTTCACCCTTGTGTGTTGAAAAATTCGGTTTGAAAATAGTGGAACAGTGCACAACAGAATTTTAGAAATTTTCTTAAAAACCAACCGATTGTGATGTTTATAACAATAAACATGTTACCTAGATTATACCTGTGTTCGGATGAGGTAGATCAAGTCATTCTTGGTTTTCAATTGCTCGATCTTCTTCGTTATTCTCGACCTCAATTTATTAGAGCGTGAGCTCTATTCAAAAATTGATGAAAACATTTAGTGAAACTTTAGGGCTAGAAATTAAAAGACAAAATCATTCAAAATATAGATTTCTTATGAAAAATAACTTGTCCATATTTTGACAAAAATATCGATGTAAAGAAGTGTGTATTTTAACGTAGGGGCGGTGACAACCCCTTTTAGGATTAGGGTTTGTCGCCCCTTGTATTTAGATCGGGCCCCGTCGTATATCGAGATAATTATATGTGTTATCTAATCTATAAATAAACTCATACAATTTATCCAAACTTGATTAACATATTTTCTTATGCCTAAAAATATTATTTATTCATTTAATTAATTATTTGTACTAATTAAACAATTTTCACTACTCAATTCTAATTCCATTAAAGTCAAGTCCTGACGACTTTACTGTACTAAAATCTATGAGTAAACTAGTTTAATTAATCTTGTTCTTATGAAACTATGATGACTTAATTAATGAAATTTTCACTTTGAATTTCAATTATTTAATTTTAAATTAATTAAAAATAATTTGAAGATATAAATTAATTCCTTAAGCATCATTTATTTATGGCGAGAAAACGCATCATTATAAATAGTGATACATGCGGCCTATTTCTCTTAGTTCATCGTTTCACATTTTTCATTTCATCAATTAATGCAAACTATCAAGTTTATACCGAGCTAGCAGAAGGACCGATTGAACATATATAATTAGAGCTCAAATAATTTGTAATTAAGTTCTGGCTCTTCCTCTAATAATTACAACAATATTTAGTCATAGAATCATTCCACTAAAGTATCATGATTGAGCTCTCCCTATTATATACAATTACAAAAGTTATTTCATCAAGTGCTCATCCAATGACCTTGTTATATGCATGTTACCTTCATAGGACGTCCTTAATCTCTTTGGGATAAATTTGTTTTCTCAATATAATCCTATTTTATTTCATGATAATCATTACATCTTCCTTAATGAAAAGTCAATTACTAACAAATAGTAATCAAATCAATTGTCTTAAAACAAATGACTTGTGGCCGCATTACTTTTCATCTATCAATGTAATGCTGATGAAAGAATATCATTTACCCATTATTGGGCTATGATTTCCACTATTGTAAGTGAAGCTATGTTATGAAGAAGTCGTATACCCAAAGTACTAACTTTCGACTCTATTATCAATTGAACACAGACTACATACATTGTTTGTCACTTAATCAGGATTAAGGTAAAGCCACACTATGAATATCATAAGTGAATAAGTCATAAACGAATTTTGGATTTATTCTACTTGGGTCCTATCCTATGTACTATCAATCAAATCAATGACATTTATGTCTCTATCTTCTGGGAGTCATCCACTATGATACCCAATATAAGGTATCTCCTCATTTGGACTTGATAAACGACATATTCGTCTTTCAATCAACTTGATCAATTTGTATTAGACTAAGGATGTGTTTAGATTATCTACTAATACAAGCTATTTTCTCACATTATGATCCGACCACATAATATTGCTTAGTATTAGTTAAACATTAGACAATCAATGAGCCAACATTTGCTTTTATTTTATTTTGTGTGCAAAAATTATTGAGGACATTATACAAAAGATATTAATGATAATGGTGGAGGTTTATTAAACCAATTTGTTTGAAAATTTACAAGCACATAAACATAATCACTACATTAAGAGCACTAGATCTCAATAGTCTCCCACTTGCTCTAGTGGAGTTGATGAGTTGTATTTCACATTCTCATGGCCTCTACTTATTTCTCAAATATCCTAGTCATCAGAGTCTTGGTAAACGGATCCGCAAGGTTGCCCTCTGACGCGACTTTAACTACATTCACTATCTCATCTGCTACCACCACCCATATGATGAGATATTTTCTATCAATGTGTTTTGTCTGCTTGTGGTTTTTGGTTTCTTTGGTGTTAGCTATTACCACATTGTTGCCACAATACAGTGTGATATTTTTTCCCATACCAAAAATGACTTCAAGATCCAACTGTAAAACCTACACAACTTTGTACAAGTCAATGAATAAAACAACAAATGTGTGTCAAAAAAAATGAATGTTCCCAAGAAAACATACTTGCCCAAACTGTAGAACCTACTCATTAAATAGCTAGGTTTGAAAAAACAATGGGTTAGACACGTTGTGCATGTTTAGCTTCTTAAGCATCTTGGATAATTACAAACTTTGTATCCATGTAAAACATCTTCAAGCTCTACATACAACTTGATCACAATATTACCACTTTATTAATTAAAGATACCATCATCCCAACAACAATATTATTATTCTAGATTATATATTCTAGATTAGGTATCCTTTTTGTATCTTCAATTAAGCTTTCTTATTTATGAATAACCCTTTTCATTTCCTCTAATGTGACATCCTTGTTAAATGTCTTGCTAATAAGATTTCATATTGAAATACGGTGCCCATCCTCAATCAAAATATTTGATACATTATAATCGGCTAGGTAGATAAATAGGTTGGCTATCTTTTCACTTGAGAGTGTAAAATGTTAAATTACTAACATTAGGAACAATATCGATAAATTTGGTATTTCTTAATAGCATATCATCCAACAAAGAGAACACTAATTTACTAGAATGGCAATAAAAATAACATATAACATATTTAATAATTTTTAATAACATAACATTGAAAGAAAAAAGCACTCACAAGCTAAATAAAGTTTAACATAACATTGAAAGAAAAAAGCACTCACAAGCTAAATAAAGTTTACCTATAAAGAATTATGGAAGGAGATTTAAAGTATTTAAATAGGTTTAAGATTTGGATGTGTAAAATTATAGGGTAAAAAGGAAGAATATGAGATTTATAAGGCTTGGGAGAACATGGAAAGACAAAATGTAAAACTTGAGCTTGACTTCCATGGGTGTTGAGGTCTGGCTAGCTAATGTCAAATCTGTATCATTTGAAGTACAAGATCCCTGAGGAAATCTCTAGAAGTGATTGTTACCTCCACATCCATGGATGTCAAGGCCAGGGTATGATTATGTCAACATGTCCCAAGATGGCACTACAAATAAATTGCCATACAGTAATGCTTACTTTTACTGATGGTTTAATTCCATTAGTACAACCAGGTTTACCAATGAAATTTTTGTTTTTCGTGATGGTTTTTTAGACATTCATTGAAGGATTTTTGTTTTTAGCGATGATTTTTCAACCATCAGTATATAGTAGTTTATTTGTAGTGTAGGAATCAAATTTCACAAGGAATCTTTGACATGATAATAGGACCTTAACAACCATAAATGTTGAGTTTCATTTAAATATTATCCATGTGAACCTCTATGAATTCATTGACTTTTCCTTCTAGGTGCACGTTTAGTTTCAAGTGGACATACTAGTAACAATATAAAAAATAAGAGATGGACATAGAAGTTTGGTTACACAGTTGAGATCTTCCTACATTTACGAAGCCTTGCCCAAAGATAATCCACTATAAATACCCTTTTACAAGATATGATTTAAGTTCTACTCACTCACCATGTAATACCCCCTACCCGTATTCGTCACCGAAATGGGGTATGAGGCATTACCAGATTTTACCGAATAAATTTTTCGCAAAATCCTAAAGTTTTTTTTTTGAACTCAATATAACCCCTTTACAAGTATCTAATCTTCCTTGCAATTTTTAAACTGAGACCAGTCCAACATAACCAATCCATTTCAACATATTTTCAAGATAGATTTAACAAATTCATAAGATAACTTCATCACCTACCAAAACCAAAATTTGTTAGCCATACCAATGGCTAACCATACAGTCATTTCACATTAAATCTTACTTTACTAGCTTATACATGCCATTGATTTCCAAAATAAAGCTTCTTTATATACTGAGATCTTGAGGTTGATAGTGTGATGCGTCTCCGATCAAATCCGACCTCCGAGCTCTTAATACTACAAAACAGGGGAAAAAGAAATAGGGTAAGCACTTTGTGCTTAGTAAGCTCATGTAACAAGAATTATACTTACCTAATATTTTCAATACCATGCAATAAACATTCATACATCCATTTAATACATTATTCCACTATCATGCACCAAAGTCAACATTCAAGTTAGTTCAATAATTTCCATGTATCAGTAATATATATATTAAGATTGATGAGCTCATCAATACCATGATTTCTATTCCCTTGTTATTTTTCTATATTTATCTCGTTGAAATTCTTGAAATTTCGATGGATTTTCAGGGGTACACTTAAGTGTACAAATTCGGGTCCGTCAATTCATATTCATGTGTGCACATTTCCATTTCAGAGAGCACACTTCCGCGAACCTCATCCTTACAGCGGGATTTCCTGTCCAAGCTAAATCCCCTGTAATATAAACTCATAGAGTATTGTCGGGATTACCAGTCCAGGCTAAATCCCCTGCAATGACAATTACTCTAATGAGCTTGGATCTGAATTACTAGTTCAGGCTAAATTCAGACCCTAATTCGGATTACCCATCCGGGCTAAATCCATTTTCCACACATTCTTCGAGAGGGCTATATCTGGATAAGATCACCCGTCCGGGCTAGATCCTTTTTACCGTCAATTCCTTTTCAGAGATCCATCGAATTTTCCTTCCATTCAACCAAGATTTATTTTCTCTTTTCATCAAGAATATCAATACTTCATCAATTATCATATAATAAACATCCAAATCATATTCACATCAAGAAAAATATATTTCAAGCATTTAAGAATATAATTCAAGTTACATGAACTTACCTCGATACTTGTTCGTAAACAAAAATCTACTAATCCTGAACTTTTTCTTTTCCTCGATCTAGCTTTGTATTTGAATTTTTTGGATCTAAATAAATAAATTTAATCATTAATCTAATACATTTCTTGTTCATATGTAACATTCTCTGTAATCTCATTATTATTTATAGTGCATTCAAAGTTGTCTCCTTGAGTCATAGTCACTAAATTATTTATATCTTGAGCTAAGGGACTCCAAATTAAGATCCGATAATTTTCCTCGAAACTAGACTCACATATCTTCTTACCATAAAATTTTCAGAATTTTTGACCTGGCCAATTAGTACATTTTATTCTTTAAAGTTTCCCCTATTTCACTATTCGACAGTTCTGACCCCTCTTCACTAAAAATTAATTATATCATTTTACAGAGTTTGGATGATGTTCTCATTTGTTTCTTTTGAAAATAGACTCGTCAAGGATTTTAAACATATAAATTTAAGCCCCTAATTATTTTTATCCAATTTTTTATAATTTTCTAAAGTCAGAACAGGGGAACCCGAATTCATTCTGACCTTGTCTCACAAAATCTATTATATCTCATGATTTACAATTCCATTGCTTACAAT
>NC_053445.1:40543968-40695884 GCF_007990345.1 Gossypium hirsutum | reverse complement strand
AGAAGATCAATCCTACCAGCAATTTCCACAATCAATTGTGAATAGAAACAGTAAAAAATGCTAAAACACCAAAACTGTGCAAAACCATTGAATGAAACCATTTCAAAAGCCATCCTGACTCCCAAGGATGCTTCTATTATTGCATTGCAAGCATCACCATAATTCAGCCGATGCAGTCTTTTTCTGCTGAAAAATGACAGCGTAGATGGGAATAATAATACCAATGCTAAAAGCTGTGAAAACACCAAGAGACATCTTCAGCTTCTGATTTTTTATCCTATCCAAGTTGTACATATGCTTAGCATGAAGGTAATATGGTTCATCATGCCCATGTGCATGGCCTCCCCCCATCCGCTTAATTGCAGTTGAATGAATCCCCTTATTGGCTGCTACAAACACAACAAAAATATATACCCATTGGAGGTTTTAACATAAAAGAATAACATCTTACAAGCCAAGTTCCTGAACAGTTTCTTTCAGCATCTGAAAATTCTGGAATTCATGCCCATAAGCTCAACAAAGAAAGACAGGCTCCAAATGGGAGCTAGAAGAGAACCATTGGCGTGCCTTTGAATGGTCCTACTTAGCTAAATTATAGACTCCATCTAGGATATGACTATTCATTTTAGACTTGATATGGTATCATCAAGAGTAAAGAGAGTTATTTTCACAACAAGAAATATTATGCATTGCATTCTAAAAGCCAATTAACCACCTTAGACAACATCCAAAACCTACATAACGAAATTGCAATTAAGGTTCCTTTTATATTTGCCAAGCAATAAATAGCAAAGCAGACAAGAATATTGCAAGTTGTGTTCAACTTTCAGCTCATAGCCATTACACTACCAATCCAGGCACGGGTTCTTTATGAGTCTCATTCAAACCCAAAGTCGGCAGATTTAGCATCCAATCATTCTCCAAAATCAATGGAATCATTGCATTTTTTAGCAAATATCGTGCCTGAGAATGTCAGGTAGACATTCATTTGTTGAAGAGGAGAGAGAAAGTAGTCAATTCAACTAGAGAGCGCTGAAAGCCACCAGTGGCCACAATCATCAGATGAAAGGGTTTGCCAGTTAAAAGTTAAGAGTAACATGCAACGCTAGAGATGGTCACATAAATGCAAAATAAAAAGCACCTCAAACACTTAAAAATAGAAAACGCAAAGCTTATATCATCTGAACAAAAAAAAGCTACTAAGGCCCAGAAATTTTGACATGGCTCAGAAGTTGCAAAAGCAACATTATTTAAATAAAAAAACAATAAGATAATAGTCATAATCGCTGGTTAAACCTATAAGCAAATGCAACAATAATGGATGCTTGAAACCAACATATAATGAATGACCATAGAGTTCACAATTGACATCTAAAGCCCCATCTAGCATTGTTGTTGACACAAAACTTAGAAAATAACAGCTTTGTGGTTTAGAAGCTAGGTTTTGAATAAAATAAATATTGTTTTTCATATCTCTTAAAACTTTTTGACATTTCAATTTATCACAACATTTCTCGGCAATAAAGTGAAATTAATTCGAATAGCTTCAATCAGTTCTTGACGCATTAGGTTACCACATTGATAAACACACAATAATAAAGAATTCCAAACATCCAGATGATTATCTTCCATTCTTTACTTATATTTTCATAGCCAAAAACAAAACCTAATTAAACTAAAAAAAAAAACCAAAATCGCTACTGGATCACTAACTTGACTTGGAGAAAAGAGATTGAGACGAAGAATTCAGAATCTTAGAAACCGATCTAAGGCCACCGTTCAACGCCATTGCTTCTTCACAAAGATATGAATTGTAACGATTGATGTTTGCCTAGTTCCACAAATAGCTGGCCTTTTCTCAACTCTACCATGCCCTTTATTTATATATTCAAAGGTGTGGACTGTGCACACGTGTCATTGGGCCAACACCTTTATATTATATCAAGTAAATATTTCTGACTAATTCTTTTAAATATTAATTTAATTAATATAACCATTTTAGTTTTGGTTTTTTAGGTTAAATACGGATTTTAAATCCATCCACCAATAATCAATCATGTGAACCGATTACTTTCAATACAAGGATGATTTATAGGTGGAATGAGTTTTAATTCAATTGATTTAATCGTTAACTCCTTAAATTTTGATATATGGCTATATTGTATAAAACGATTAAATGGTAATTAAAATTAGTCAGAATATGCGGATATATTGATGCTTATTGGTTATTGTATGGATTGCTTCGAGCATTCGGGTGTATTGACATTGTTGCGCTTTGTGTATTCAGAGTTCAATTTGTATTGTTTAAGTTGCGTACTATGCACAATGAAATATTGTCATTGTGACACTTGCACCGTTATTTATTGGTCGACATTGGTAGTTCAGTTGGACATTCATGTGTCTGAACATTTTTTTTTCTTGTACTACTTAGACAAATCGACTGAATAAATTAATTAATCAAACTGTCTTTGATGCAATGAATTGATTGAAACTAGTTTATTATGGTTGTATTGTTATTGAAAGCTTTGCAATCATATACTTGCACTAAGTAAATTCTATCATGCTTTGAAATAGTATTGAGCAATTTTCACTCAGTGCATCAATTGATTGTTGCCGTGCGCAAGATCAAGGTAGTGAGGAGGGACTTTGTGGTAGCAATACTCTTGAGCTCATTCACACTCTATGAAGCATAGATATGGGTATGCAATATGAATACGACATGATATGAACACAATAATACAATAAATTTTTTTAAAAAAATGAGAATACAACTTCGCGATAAAAAGTATTTTTATAATGTTAAAATACTTTGAATAAATGAAAATATTAACACTTCTCATTAATATATATGTATTCTCATTACACAAAATATAAACTACATTTTTATAATTTCAATGTCATTAAACAAAATCTCTATCTACCTTTAAAAATTATCTATTGCTTTAGAATGATGTGATTTAGAATTGAAAGGGTTAAAATGCCATACTAGAAAAAAAAAAAGGATTTGGTTATTTGACAATATTGCAATGCCATTAAATTAAAGGTTGGGGTTAAATTTGGAAGATTATTTGCATAAATTAAAATATAAAAAGTTTATTATATATATCAAAGTTATACATGAATTATGATTTACTATTTATTTGGATATACGAATTTTGAGTCCGTGCATTTTGATGAATGAATATTAAATTTAGTTCAATTTTCTTAAATCATTAACACAGTATTTGATGTAGTATCATTTTAGGCTTCTTTTTTACATATGTAAAAAAGAATTTATTTATCTAAGATGAAAATTATTCGATTTATTTATTTTTAAATATTTATAATTGAATTAAATCAAAGTTTTATATGTACAATTAAAACAAATTAAATCTGATGTATTGTGTAAAATTGATACTTACCTCTATAATTAACATTGATTGAATCCAAAATTATTGATTAATTAAAGAAATATGATTTCTTTCTTGCAATGTTGAGTTGAACTAAGTTATGATGCGAATGTACAGTAGGCATATCATTTATAAATATTTTATAGCCCATCCCTTTTGTGTTTAAAATATTATAAATTTGTATAAAAGCATTACATGCTAACAATTTATTTAATGGGAAAATATTTAGCGTAGTGAAGTTTTTAGACTTCACAAGTAGAGTCAAGAGGTTGACAAGTATCCTATAGAAGTATAATAAAATATTAAAAAAAATTAAAAAAATTAAAAAAGGATACATGACCGTTTTTAAGGCTGCTTGTGAAATAAAAAACCACTAACCCTTTATTTAATATGAATTTTAACATGTTGATATATTTATATTCTGCTTATGCTATTTTTATGCGGTGTATAATTATGTTTCATATAAATTTGTCATAATGATTTAATTATTAATCTACTTATATTTACTTAAAGTTTGATATTATATTTTTTATTTAAAGTCTTAATCCAATTTTCCAAAGTATAGCGAAGAGGTATGTCGTCATTTTCAAGTTCAATCTATACCCTTAATAAAAAGACTTGTAACAAAAGATGCAAAAAGAGAGCACTTTTCAAGTTCCATTCATAGCATGTAACGATTCGGTTTTCGTTAGTGATGCACTGAATTTCTTAAACTGAGCTATTTTGAGAAATTAAATTGAGAGGTTTTCGGAAATGGGTATGGTAGTGGATTAGAGAGTTATTGTTTGGTAATTAGACATTAATTAGAACTTATGCACTAAATTGTAAGACTAACAAAATTAGAACTAGTGAGGGGTTTATTTAATGCGTGAATATTAAAAAGTACGATTTAGAGAGTTAGGGGTATTTAAGTAGTAATTTTCCCAAACCCTTGTAGCAAAATCCCCATTTGGAATTTGCAAGAGGGAACAGTTTTTGGGGAGTTACTTTCACGAGTTCTTCCAAAAAAAACTCTCAAATTCTCTTCATTCCAATTTGCTTTTTCAACTCAACTCATTGATTTCAATTTATTCAAATCCAAGGCAAGTTATATTTTCATTTAGGCTTAATTGCAAATCACCCTTAATGTTTGCTAATTTTTCATTTTCCCTAATTCTTTTTTTTCAATTGCACCTTTTTTGTTGCAATTTTATTCAAATAGGTCCTTTTTTTGTGTGGAAATCGTTAAATCATCAACGGTTAACAATATTTGCTGACTGTGCGTGACAATTGTCACTGACTAGGATGGCGCGTCAATAAAATGATGACGCGGCTAGTAAAATTCTTTTTATGAAAATTAAATTAAAAGTTCACCCAATTTCAAAAAAAAACTTTAAGCTTGTTTATCTCTTGAAAATATTTTTTGAAATATAAATATTTTTTTTTAATTTGAAAGATATTTTTAATTTTCATGAAATTGTAATATCTTTCATTAATATATATTTTAATTTTTCATGAAAAAATATTTTTTATATTTTAAAAATATAACTTTTGTAATTTTTCAATTTTATAAAATATTCATATTTAAAAGAAACTAAATTTTATATTTATATATATTTAATTTTTTTGAAATTTTATTAATGTCATTCTTTTTTTTATAATTTTAATGAATTGTTGACCTGACATATAAAAAATAGTGACACATCATCAACTAAACACACTTGAGGTATCAATTAACGTTTGGCATTGACAGTTAGTCAACCAACAATCACGTCAACATTCCTATCTAAAAAATGATTTATTTGAATTAATATGCAACAATAAGGGTGCTATATAAAAAATTAAGACCAAGTAAACATTAAGAGTAAAATTTGTAATTACATATTTCATTTATTTCTTTCATTAAAACAAGAATTTTTATAAAATAATTTTGGGAAACTCTCTTTTTCTCTTTTCTTTGTTTCACAATAGCTTGTGCAAGAAGAAGAGAAATTGATTTTTGATTTCTTTGTTGAATTTTGATTTTTTTTTCAGTAAAGCAAAGGTTTTTCTAACATTAATCAATGATCGTTAATCTTTGGAACATGATTATTGAATTTATCTCCATTTATTTTCCATTTTAAAGCAATTTTCAAATTAGTGAGGGAAATTTTTTATTTATGTAACTCTTGTTATTTTAGAACTTGATTTAGGTTAGTAAATGAGTTTAAAATGGAGTGTGATGTTTAAGAATCAAGTTAGAATATTATTGGGTGAGAATTGCTTAAGTTATCAGTGTTGAGAGTTTTAGATGTTTCCGGTATAGAGAGATTGAGCTGGTGTTGCTGTTGGTTTTTGGACATTTAGAAATCCCTAATGTTGTTTCTAAGATTAGATTCTAAACTCGGTTAAGTTCAATTATGTTCTCTTAAGTTTTCAATGGAATCGAGAAAGCTCTTACTATATCAAATTGCATATCATTATTAATTTTAAGAGGTTTTAATGCTTGATATATGTTCCTCTAACTTTATCTTACTATTTCAGTTGATTATTGTAGCCAAGAATGTGACCGAGACATTGAAGGCCAATGGAAAGGAAAATTTGTTGAAACTTGAAATTTTAGTTTGTGCTAGCTTTAACTAAATTCCTAGTATAATGTCTTTAAGAGATTTAGTTTAAGATGCTGTTGATATATTGTTGTCATCTAACTTGATTGGGTGTGCCATGATTATGCCTTGAATATTATTTATAGTGTGATTAAAAGAAAATGCTTGATTGTGATGTAAAATGAGATTGATGCTATGTTTTGAAGTGATGTTGGATGAATTATATTAATTATGGATAATACTTTATGTTTTAATGTGTTCTAATTTCAAAATGTCTTATTAAACAATGTCAAATATGATCCGAGTACATTTGATATGTTATAGGATTTGTTTGGTATCAGATGAAGTATTTGTCACTTATGTGCATATCATTAGGCGCTTGTGCATGTAAATACATTTTGACACTTGTGTGCATCATTATGGAGTGTTAGGGGAACATATGTTTACATGTATTAGAGCTTTTATGCTTGACTGACATTTGTATGCATCATGTGGAGTGTTAGGGTTTAATCCGTACATTCGTGGTTAATACTTAATGCACACTTTAGTCCTTGAAGTTTACTACTTATTTTACTTTGCCCCTAAAGTTTTTGTTGGTCCACTTCAATCCTTAACGTTATCATTATTGCATGACGGTGATATTTATTGTTTATTTCCTTGCTTTGTAACAGTCTATTTAATTTTTGGATAATGATTTTTATAATGTACTTGCATTTACTTAGCATGTCGATTTCTTTATCAAGAGCCTTACATGCTTGAGTGAATATTGTTATAAGGCTACAATGATTATTGAAAAATGTGTTGGAGACATGGAGGTGGTATTCAGGATTCAAGTTGGATGTTATAATGATATTGTATAGTAGATTAAGCCTACGCCATGATGAATTTTGCTGAGGTAGGTAGATTTTGCGTTGTTGGAGATTTTTGTTACGTTGGACATGATCTTTAACTAAGCTTTTATGTATCAAATATGTTGAATATGGTCTTACTGCATTTTAGACACGTTAGGTTGGAGGTTGAGACTACACTTTTTGCTTTATATTTGTAGTCTTGGATTTGGGTATCCATACCTCAAGCTTAGGTAGCGAAATCTCATAGGGTGAGTTACCATGGTTTCGATATATTGGAAGTCAATAACTGAAGTAAGAGAGAGCAAATTTTGGTTAAAATTGATGAAATCAATTAAACCAACTCAATCGATTTAGTCAGTTTCGATTTGAGCAGTTTGTTCAATTTTTTCTATTATGGGTTTGACTTTGTTGATTATTTTGATTAGTTATCGGTTTTAAAATTTTCATATTGACCCAATCGAAAGAACGATTTAATTTAATATATTTTTTAATTATTTAAAATATAATTATAATTTATAATTTATAATTTATAAAATAATATTATTCAAGCCCAATAACTAAAGCTAGTTACCTAATCGAACAGATCGACCTAAAGTCGATATTTGTTGATTATGGTTGATTAAGTCAATTCAATAAAAAAAATCAACCGAAAAAACTAAATGCTTTCACATAATTAAGGGTCACAAGTATCAGAACCCGTTCTTAAAGATATCGGTACAGGGTGTCTAAGTACCGATACTTTTGACCTTGCATGTACTGATACTTGTGATTTGTTGTACCGGTACCTTGCAACTTGAGCTATTGTTTTCTAATTTGCATGTCATGTGTCAATACTTTGGGTGTAGATTACTCGAGACTCAAATGATTTTATAAGGTCATTATTCCTTGTAATTATTAATGAATGATCTATGCTCAATTTTAAGCGACAATAAATATTTGATAAATGTTTAGAACATGTAAAGATTCTATGCAATACTGTTTGGGTTGCTCAATGACCAATGTGCCACTTCATATCCAAGTTGGGTCAGTGGATCAAGTATAAGATGTTACATTTAGAATCCATAATTGTTTTTGTCACTAAAGTTTATAGAAGAATGTCACTTGGAGTTAAAGTACTCTCAAAGGTGGCATGAAGGCAGGGGCAAAATCAAGATTTGTTTTTAGATGCCGAAATTAAATTGTAATTTTTGCGATAGTCAAAATATAATTTTACCATTTGAATAGCCTATAATTTTTTATAATTTTTAAATGATTTAATAGAAATTTTATCATTTTTAGGAGGCCAAAATACAATTTTACTTCTACTAATTTAAATTTTAAAAATTTTAAAAGATCTAAATAAAAAAAATTTATTTTAGAGGTGCCGGCACTTGCGAACCCCCTAGATACAACCCTGCCCGAAGGAAAGCATTTTGCAGCTAATTTTGAAGTTGCAGATAGTGATGAGGAGCAAGCTCAAGAGTTAGGATCAGTTCTTCATTGCTTAAAAAAAGCACTTTTGACTCCAAAATCACTTTTGAAAGAAAAGCTATGAAGAACAAGCTGCTTTTGGCTGAAATTTTTAGCTTGCAGAAGTGCTTTTCAAAAGCACTTTTGAAAAGGAGCTGAAAAGGAGAAGCTAAAAATTTTAGCTTTTCCTCTCTCAAAAGCACTTTTGGTGCTTAATTACTTTTTCACCACTCCAATAACATAATATTTTTCTTTTTTTTCTTGGTGCTTAATTACAATTGTGTTAAAATCATTAATTAAAAATAAAAAAATATTTCTTAAAATACTAATTACAAATATTTAATGGTTATATTTAAATATTTAAATATAGTTTATATATTCTAATTAAATTTTATAAATAATTAATATTTATTGCTTAAAAATATTTACAATTTATATTTCATATATTAAAATATTAACAACAAGTTATAATATTTTTTTATATTATTACTAAAATATAATAATATTAACTAATTTAAATATTATTTAAATGCATATTTGTTACTTGATAATAACATGTCTAAAATGGACATTTTATTTCTCAAAAGCACTTTTTAACAGCAATGCTAAACACTCAAATTTTAAATCAAACTTTTCAAAAATACTTCTAAAAAATACTTTTCCACAACACTTTTCAAAAGTATTTTTCAAAAATAATGAAGAACTAGCCTTTAAATGTGTGAGCTCGTTGTTACAACTACTCTTGTTGTAACACCCCTTACCCGTATTCCTTACCGAAACAGAGTATGAGGTATTACTAAATTTTTAAAAATTTTCGACAGCATTCCTACTTATTTTTGCTTAAACCTCCTGCAAATTTAGAACACATTCCAATATACCAACCAATTTCATTTGTATAAACACACATATAGTTTAACTATTAATAAACACTACATTTAAAAGGGAACCATAACATATATTTACATGATGATCCCACATTACATAAAGTGTCTATACATGCCATAAAATTTCGGAACACTAGTAGTAAAATACCCCAAATGTGAAGGATAGTGTAGATGATTGTCTGACTTCGTTCCAATTTCCGAGTTGTTGGAAGTCACTATAACCAAGAGAAAAATAAAATCGAGTAAGCATATAGCTTAGTAAGTAAACACATGATAAATAAGTAATTACTCCCATAACTACACCAAAATATAAACTTATTCATGAATAACTTTATTGTTTAGGCAATTTCCAGCAAGCTGTTTTTCTGCGTCATAGTCGCTAATTTATTTTTATCTGGAGCTACAGGGCTCCAAATTGAGTTTTGTAAATTTTCCCTGAAACTAGACTCATATACCATTTCACCATAAAAATTTCAGAATTTTTAACCCAGCCAATTAGTACAGTTTATTCATTAAACCTTCCCCTGTTTCACTGCCCAACGGTTCTGACCCTTCCTCACTAAAATTTACTTAACTCTCTGTACAAAATTTGAAAAATGGTTTTTCTTGTTTCTAATAAAAATAGACTCAATAAGGATTCCAGGGATATAAATTTCATGCCATAATTATTTTTTTACAATTTTTGGTAATTTTCCAAAATTAGAACAGGGGATCTCGAAATCAATCCAGCCCTGTTTCAGTAAAATTCAGATATCTCCAAAAATACAACTCTTTTGCTTATTCTATTTCTTTCATATGAAAATAGACACATTCAGCTTCAATTTCATATATTATTCAGCTTCCCATTCATTTTCCACCATTTATGGTGATTTTTCAAAGTTACCCAACTGCTGTTGTTCAACACAGTTTATAATTAAATCGTTCCTTTTGCGTTTTTGATATTTTCTCCCATCTCATACATGGGTCGATTTAGTATTCAACTCAATATTTACCCCATAAAATTTTCCACCATATGGAAATATTCATCTTCCACACTTTTTCGTTGAACACTTGGAATGTTAACCGTTATTGGTGAATCTCGCACTTAGCACCACCGCTGAATCGGGGAATCAGCACTCAGCAACCCCTCGGGGGAATCAGCACATAGCAACCCCCTTTCACATTTCAAAGATATGGTGGATATCGCACTTAGCACCACCAATGAACCGGGGAATCAGCACTTAGCAACCCCTCGGGGGAATCAGCACATAGCAACCCCCTTTTCACATTTCAAAGATATGGTGGATCACGCACATAGCACCACCAATGAATCGGGGAATCAGCACACAGCAACCCCTTTATATACAACATACTCCGGCTTATTCCGAGTGTTCAACCCATAAACCATATATTGCAACCCTTTACCACCTTTCCCGATTTAACAACATTTTTAGGATATGGCCAAACATTTATTTTAATTCCAAATAAATCTCAACATATATCAAATAATATCAAAATAATACATTAAGTCACGTGTTTACTTACCTCGGTGCAAAATATCGTAATTTTGCACTTTACTCCCCTATCTTTTCTTTTCCCCGTTTGATATACTCTTCACGTCTTTCTTGATCTATAATAGCAAATTTAACTCATTTAATGTTCACACTCATTAAAATAATCCACCACCCAACTTTTTGAAAAATTACAATTTTGCCCCCAAACTTTTGCGTAATTACACTTTTGTCCCCAAGCTCGGAAATTAAACTTCATCACTTATTCTTAAGTTTTATAACATGCTGAACATTTTTCCCTTCTATGGAAACATCAAATTCCCACTCCAACACATACTTTTGAATATTAATTATTTTTACCGATTATGTCTATTTACCCGTTTTCGCTTAAAATTGCTTAGCAAAAGTTGTTTAACATAATTTATAGCTTCATATTCCACCATAAAACAGCAAAATAAACACATTTCACCTATGGGTATTTTTCCAAATATGAGCCCTAACACGAATTATTGCTAGAATAAGCTAAACCGAGTTACGAGGATTCCAAAAATGCGAAGAACATTAAAAACGGGGCTAGGATGCACTTACTATGAGCTTGAGAAAGCAAAGAAACCTTAGCTATGGCTTCCTTCAAATTTTGGCAGCAACTAATGAGGAAGATGATGATTTTTGTCATCTTTTTCCCATTTTATTTTTTTTATTACCAAATGACTAATATGCCCCCACTTAAAAAAAATCTATTTCTCTCATTTCTTATGTCTATTTTTGTCCATCAACTAACTAATGGTCTAATTACCACATAAAGACCTCCAATTTAAAATTTCATATCAATTAGATACTTCTACATATAGAACTCAACTTTTGCACTATTTACAATTTAGTCCTTTTGACTAAATTGAGTGCCCAAACGTCGAAATTTTCGAACGAAATTTTTACGAAAACTTTCCGTGAAATTGTAGATCATAAAAATATAATAATAACCATATTTTCCCTCGTCGGATTTGTGGTCCCGAAACCACTATTCCGACTAGGCCCAGAATCGGGCTGTTACAACTCTCCCCCCCTTAGGGATTTTCGTCCCCGAAAATCTTACCGGAAAAGAGGTTTGGGTACTGTTTCCTCATAATTTCCTCCGGTTCCCACGTAGCCTCTTCCATTCCATGTTTTTGCCACAACACTTTCACTAAGGCTACACTTTTATTTCTTAACTGTTTGACCTCCCGAGCCAAAATCTTTATGGGTTCTTCTTCATAAGTCATATCTGGTCGAACCTCAATCTCTGTAGGGGAAACTATATGTGAAGGATCCGAACGATAACGTCGCAACATCGACACATGAAATACATTATGTATCTTTTCCAACTCTGGCGGTAAAGCTAACCGATATGCTACAGGGCCAACTCTCTCGGTAACTTCATATGGTCCAATAAAACGTGGACTTAGTTTGCCTTTACGACCAAATCTCAGAATCTTCTTCCATGGGGATACTTTCAAGAACACTTTATCACCCACTTGAAACTCAATTTCTTTTCTCTTTAAATCCGCATACGACTTTTGCCGATCTGAGGCAGCTTTTAGGCAATCACGGATTATTTTCACCTTTTCTTCAGTTTCTTTCACCAGGTCGACTCCATGAATCCGATTCTCACCGAGTTCAGTCCATTATAAAGGGGTTCTACATTTACGCCCATATAATGCTTCATACGGTGCCATTTGTATACTTGACTGATAACTATTATTATAAGCAAATTCAACCAGTGGTAGATATTTCTCCCAACTGTCCTTCATTTATAAAATACAACACCGGAGCATGTCTTCAAGAACTTGAATCACCCTTTCTGATTGCCCGTCAGTTTGCGGATGAAATGCAGTACTGAAATTCAATTTCGTACCCAAAGCTTCCTGTAACTTTATCCAAAACCTCGAAGTAAATCTCGGATCTTTATCCGATATAATAGATTTAGGCACCCCATGTAGTCTCACTATTTCAGCAACATATAATTCAGCCAACCTGTCAAGTGAATAATCAATGCGTATCGGAATAAAATGGGCTGACTTTGTCAATCTATCCACAATTACCCAAATAGCATCTTTCTTCTTTGGAGTTAAAGGCAATCCTGTCACGAAATCCATCGTGATACTGTCCCACTTCCATTCTGGAATCGTTATCGGTTGAAGTAAACCCGATGGCACTTGATGCTCAGCCTTCACTTGTTGACAGATTAAACACTTTGATACAAATTCCGAGATATCCTTTTTCATGGCTGGCCACCAATACAACTTCTTCAAATCATTATACATTTTCACACTACCCGGATGAACTGACAAGTCACCACTATGTGCCTCACATAAAATGGTCTGAATTAACTCATCATTTCTTGGTACACATACTCTATCCCGGAACATCAAGCAATCATCTGAACCAATTTGAAAATCTGAGTCAACACCTGCTTCACACTGAGCTCTCTTGGCTTGCAATTTACTGTCATTCTTTTGAGATTCCCGAATTTGCTGAAGAAATAATGGTCTAGCTCTCAATTCAACCAACATTGAGCCATCATCAGATAAAGTTAACATCGTACCCATAGCTCTCAAAGCAAATAAAGATTTTCTGCTCAAGGCATCAGCAACCACATTAGCTTTCCTGGGGTGATAATCAATCACTAGCTCATAGTCTTTGATTAGCTCGAGCCATCTTCGTTGCCGCAAATTCAAGTCTTGTTGACTCATCAAATATTTCAAACTCTTATGATCAGTGAAGATTCGGCACTTTTCACCATACAAATAATGACGCCAAATTTTTAAAGCAAAAACAATGGCAGCCAATTCTAAATCATGCGTCGGATAATTCTTCTCATGCGGTTTCAACTGTCTCGAAGCATAAGCTATTACTTTGCCCTCTTGCATTAACACACACCCAAGGCCATTCAACGATGCATCACTGTAAATTACAAACTCCTTCCCGGACTCAGGTTGCACCAACACTGGCGCCTCAGTCAATAATGCCTTCAACTTTTCAAAACTCTGTTGACATTTATCGGTCCATTCAAACTTGACATTCTTCTGCAGTAACTTAGTCATAGGAGAAGCAATCATCGAGAATCCCTTGACAAACCGTATGTAATACCCAGCTAAGCCCAGGAAGCTTCTAACTTCAGTCACATTTTTTGGTGGCTCCCAATCAACAATTGCTGAAATTTTGCTTGGATCAACCCGAATACCTTCACTTGAAACTATATGTCCCAAGAATCCAACCTCACGAAGCCAAAACTCACTTTTGTTGAATTTAGCATACAATTTCTTTTCTCTCAGAATCTGCAACACAGTTCTCAAATGTTCTGCATGTTCCGATTCATCCCGAGAATAGATTAAAATATCATCTATGAACACCACCACGAACTTGTCTAAGTACAGCCGAAAAATTCGGTTCATCAAGTCCATAAAAATAGCTGGAGCATTAGTCAACCCAAAAGGCATTACCAGAAATTCATAGTGTCCATACCTCGTTCTGAAGGCGGTTTTCGGCACATCAGACTCTTTAACTCTCAACTGATAGTAACCAGACCTCAGATCGATCTTGGAGAACACTGTGGCCCCTTTTAATTGATCAAACAAATCATCAATTCTCGGCAAAGGATACTTGTTCTTTATGGTCACCTTATTGAGCTGACGATAGTCAATACAAAGTCTCATAGAGCCGTCTTTTTTTTTTCACAAATAACACAGGAGCACCCCAAAGAGAAAAACTCGGTCTCACAAATCTTTTATCTGTCAACTCTTGTAACTGAGCTTTTAATTCCTTCAACTCAGTCGGAGCCATTCGATACGGTGCAATAGAAATCGGTGCAGTACCAGGTAACAGATCAATAGAAAACTCAACTTCTCTAATCGGAGGTAACCCAGACAATTCCTCTGGAAATACATCTGGAAATTCACAGACTACCGGCACTGATTCAAGCTTCGACCCAGTTATATCAGTATTCAACACATAAGCAAGATAAACTTCACATCCCTTTCTCAAGTATTTCTGAGCAGACATGTGCGAAATCACCATAGGCAACTTATTCGGCTCCTCTGTTTCAATCCGGAGAATTTCACCATTTTCACACTTTAATTCAAGAATTTTCTGTCTACAACTCACCTTGGCATCATGCAATATCAACCAATCCATCCCGAAAATAACATCAAACTCATCAAATGGTAACAACATCAAATTAGCCAGGAAACAGTGACCTTGAATCATCAGGGGGCAATTCTTGCAAATCTTATCAACTAAGACATACTTGCCTAATGGATTTGATACTTTAACTACATATCCAGTGTTTTCAACAGGCAATTTCTTACTAGATACCAATTTCATGCATACATATGAATGAGTAGAGCCGGGATCAATCAAAGCAATAACATCTATATCATGAAGAGAAAATGTACCAGTAATCACATCGGGAGATGAGGTATCCTCTCGAGCACGTATGGCATAAGTCCTGGCAGGCGCTCTAATTTCTGATCCTCCAGCTGCATCTTTCATCACACTTTTACCACTGACTTTGCTTCCCACATTTCTCGGCGGTCTCCCTCTACTAACAATATCACCCGATCTAGCTCTTGGCAAATTTTCTTCCTCTCTTCTCTCAGGGCAATCTCTTACGTAATGCTCTTGGGAACCACACCTGAAACAAGCTCGTTTAAATCCCCAACACTCACCAATATGTCGCCTGCCACACTGTTGACATTCAGGCCGGGTGTTTCCTACATTGCCCACACTTGCTACAGAGGTAGCTCGAGTTGTAGCTCCAGAATACGACCTCCCTCGGTCTCTGCGTGAATACCCAACTGAACCAGTTGGTCGTGGATCCATCCCTTTAAACTTCTTCGAATGAGATTGAAATGTTCTGCCCATTGTCCTCTTCCTTACATCTCGAGATTCCATCTCTGCCCTTCTCTTTTCTCTACTCAGTTCTTCAGCTTTACAGGCCCGATCAACTAATACCACAAATTCTTTTAACTCTAAAATTCCAACATGTAATCTGATGTCTTCATTTAGCCCCTCTTCAAATCTTTTACACATAATAGCCTCCGTAGGCACACATTCCTGGGCATATTTACTAAGCCGGACAAACTCCCGTTCATATTCTGCTACTGACATTCGGCCCTGTTTCAATCCGAGAAACTCTTTGCGCTTCTGATCAATAAACCGTTGGCTTACATATTTCTTTCTGAATTCTTCCTGAAAGAAGTCCCAAGTAACTCTTTCTTTTGGAACCACCGTTATTAATGTTTTCCACCAACGGTATGCCGAATCCTTCAATAAAGACACAGCACATTTCAAACATTCCTCAGGGGTGCAAGATAATTCATCAAATACCCGAATAGTATTTTCAAGCCAAAACTCGGCTTTTTCCGGATCATCATCAACATTGGCCCTAAAATCTTCAGCCCCATGCTTTCGAATTCTATCAACAGGTGGCTTACTTGATCTCACCAATTCGGCACTCCGTGGAGCTACGGGGACCGGTTGAGGAATAGGAGGGGGTGGAGGAGGAGGAACATTCGGATTTACACGGACATATTCTGTATACCAATCACTCATCATTCGGAGGAAGGCTTCTCGAGCCTCATCCTGTCCATGTGTCTCATGTCTACTCTCTTCATGCGCGGTCCCTTGTGCGGGAACCGGCGTGTTACTTTCAACATCATCTGCCATACTTCGATTAGGATCCATTTACTATATAAAACAAAATTTTAAATTGTCAGAAATCATCACACTATCACAATAATTTTATGGCATGTATAGACTGACTTCCACACGTATTTTATTGGTCCGAGAACCGACTAAACCGTAGCTCTGATACCACTAAAATGTAACACCCCTTACCCGTATTCCTTACCGGAACAGAGTATGAGGTATTACTAAATTTTTAAAAATTTTCGACAGCATTCCTACTTATTTTTGCTTAAACCTCCTGCAAATTTAGAACACATTCCAATATACCAACCAATTTCATTTGTATAAACACACATATAGTTTAACTATTAATAAACACTACATTTAAAAGGGAACCATAACATATATTTACATGATGATCCCACATTACATAAAGTGTCTATACATGCCATAAAATTTCGGAACACTAGTAGTAAAATACCCCAAATGTGAAGGATAGTGTAGATGATTGTCTGACTTCGTTCCAATTTCCGAGTTGTTGGAAGTCACTATAACCAAGAGAAAAATAAAATCGAGTAAGCATATAGCTTAGTAAGTAAACACATGATAAATAAGTAATTACTCCCATAACTACACCAAAATATAAACTTATTCATGAATAACTTTATTGTTTAGGCAATTTCCAGCAAGCTGTTTTTCTGCGTCATAGTCGCTAATTTATTTTTATCTGGAGCTACAGGGCTCCAAATTGAGTTTTGTAAATTTTCCCTGAAACTAGACTCATATACCATTTCACCATAAAAATTTCAGAATTTTTAACCCAGCCAATTAGTACAGTTTATTCATTAAACCTTCCCCTGTTTCACTGCCCAACGGTTCTGACCCTTCCTCACTAAAATTTACTTAACTCTCTGTACAAAATTTGAAAAATGGTTTTTCTTGTTTCTAATAAAAATAGACTCAATAAGGATTCCAGGGATATAAATTTCATGCCATAATTATTTTTTTACAATTTTTGGTAATTTTCCAAAATTAGAACAGGGGATCTCGAAATCAATCCAGCCCTGTTTCAGTAAAATTCAGATATCTCCAAAAATACAACTCTTTTGCTTATTCTATTTCTTTCATATGAAAATAGACACATTCAGCTTCAATTTCATATATTATTCAGCTTCCCATTCATTTTCCACCATTTATGGTGATTTTTCAAAGTTACCCAACTGCTGTTGTTCAACACAGTTTATAATTAAATCGTTCCTTTTGCGTTTTTGATATTTTCTCCCATCTCATACATGGGTCGATTTAGTATTCAACTCAATATTTACCCCATAAAATTTTCCACCATATGGAAATATTCATCTTCCACACTTTTTCGTTGAACACTTGGAATGTTAACCGTTATTGGTGGATCTCGCACTTAGCACCACCGCTGAATCGGGGAATCAGCACTCAGCAACCCCTCGGGGGAATCAACACATAGCAACCCCCTTTCACATTTTAAAGATATGGTGGATATCGCACTTAGCACCACCAATGAACCGGGGAATCAGCACTTAGCAACCCCTCGGGGGAATCAGCACATAGCAACCCCCTTTTCACATTTCAAAGATATGGTGGATCACGCACATAGCACCACCAATGAATCGGGGAATCAGCACACAGCAACCCCTTTATATACAACATACTCTGGCTTATTCCGAGTGTTCAACCCATAAACCATATATTGCAACCCTTTACCACCTTTCCCGATTTAACAACATTTTTAGGATATGGCCAAACATTTATTTTAATTCCAAATAAATCTCAACATATATCAAATAATATCAAAATAATACATTAAATCACGTGTTTACTTACCTCGGTGCAAAATATCGTAATTTTGCACTTTACTCCCCTATCTTTTCTTTTCCCCGTTTGATATACTCTTCACGTCTTTCTTGATCTATAATAGCAAATTTAACTCATTTAATGTTCACACTCATTAAAATAATCCACCACCCAACTTTTTGAAAAATTACAATTTTGCCCCCAAACTTTTGCGTAATTACACTTTTGTCCCCAAGCTCGGAAATTAAACTTCATCACTTATTCTTAAGTTTTATAACATGCTGAACATTTTTCCCTTCTATGGAAACATCAAATTCCCACTCCAACACATACTTTTGAATATTAATTATTTTTACCGATTATGTCTATTTACTCGTTTTCGCTTAAAATTGCTTAGCAAAAGTTGTTTAACATAATTTATAGCTTCATATTCCACCATAAAACAGCAAAATAAACACATTTCACCTATGGGTATTTTTCCAAATATGAGCCCTAACACGAATTATTGCTAGAATAAGCTAAACCGAGTTACGAGGATTCCAAAAATGCGAAGAACATTAAAAACGGGGCTAGGATGCACTTACTATGAGCTTGAGAAAGCAAAGAAACCTTAGCTATGGCTTCCTTCAAATTTTGGCAGCAACTAATGAGGAAGATGATGATTTTTGTCATCTTTTTCCCATTTTATTTTTTTTTATTACCAAATGACTAATATGCCCCCACTTAAAAAAAATCTATTTCTCTCATTTCTTATGTCTATTTTTGTCCATCAACTAACTAATGGTCTAATTACCACATAAAGACCTCCAATTTAAAATTTCATATCAATTAGATACTTCTACATATAGAACTCAACTTTTGCACTATTTACAATTTAGTCCTTTTGACTAAATTGAGTGCCCAAACGTCGAAATTTTCGAACGAAATTTTTACGAAAACTTTCCGTGAAATTGTAGATCATAAAAATATAATAATAACCATATTTTCCCTCGTCGGATTTGTGGTCCCGAAACCACTATTCCGACTAGGCCCAGAATCGGGCTGTTACACTTGTCATTATTGGTCAAAGTTTAGCTTTTGAGATGAGATTGATTGAGCATTTGGATGTGAGATTGTTAAACATGACGGGACCATCGCTTATTTGAAAAATCAGCTAGAAGTAGTGGACAAGTTGAAGAGCCGTGCCGTGAGATTCAAGCTGGATATTTTGTGAAACAGTTAAAAAGTCTTTGGTAAATTTATGAACAAAAGGGGAGAGTGGCTTTCTTGTTATTTTGGTTTGGATGTTCTTCATACCGTCGAAATTATTTTTTTTGAAAAACAAAAATTTGTCGACTTTTTAAAAAAACAAAAATTGGGAGTCGCCACCAATCTTTTATTAAGGTGTGATTGAGTCACCTAAAAACGACTTTGGTCTACGAATTAAAAAAAAAAGGTTCGGGAGTCGGATACGTATGAGGAAGGATTAACACCCTCATTACTCCCAAAATTGGTACCTAGTTAATTAATTAATGTCTTAATGTCGAGAATTTGCAAAATATAATCCTTAGCAAGAACTTAAAACGTTACGTATTAAGACATTTATCATTTCAGAGAAGAAAAATGCCACACCCAATGCGTTAGGGCACAACATTCTAATTTCCTCCAAAATGAATTAGGTTAGAATACTCGTATAATGAAAATTTTAAAAGAATATCCATTTGTCCAAGATTTAAGAAATCGTGGCCCAATACGTTAGGGTACAATTCCTCTAAAATCCCAAACTCAGAATATTTCCTTTATTATTTTTTAGAAAAATCTTCATTTCGAGAAATCAATGCGTCACATCCAATACGTTAGGACACAATGTGTTGAATTCCCAATAATGAATTCTTATTGATTAAAGAGAAATGCTCGATTGTTAGATTTAACGAAGAAAATCGAAACCCAATACGTTAGGGCTCAATTTCCTTGAAAATCCTAAATACGAGCATTACCTCAATTTTGAAAAGTTTTATTTTAAAATTAAATAAGAGATAGTGTAATATTATGTTAAATATGTAAATAAATGCCCCTTAAACAAATATCAATAATAAATACAACAATTCCATAGAAATAATATGAATAATCAGATAAACAAATAAAATAATGACGCGCAAAATATCTAATAAATAAGCAAGATAATAATAAAAATATGCAAACATAAATTAATAAGCAAATGATGAAAAAAATATACATGTACACACAAAAAATACATAAGTTTAAAACAATTAAAATAATATCAAAATTAATTAAATAAATTAAACATGTGTACACAAAATATACGAAAAATATTGGTTTTTTAAAAGGTATAAATATCTAAAAACCTATATATGTAAAATAATGATAATTACTTATAAAAATCATAAAATAAAAAAACATTATTGAAATATATAAAAAAAAGACTAAATTGAATCATAAGTAAAATTCGGGGGTAAATCCGCAAATAAATAAAGTCTGAAGGACTAGATTGAACGCGCAAACAATGTAGAGGGGCTGGAAGGGAAATTTTCCCTTCTCCTCTAAACGACGTCGTTCACCTTAGGACGAAATTGAAAACAATAATAAATTAACGGGAAAATTAACAAAATAAAAATTTAATTGTAGAAAACATTAAAAAGCGGAGGGGCTGAAAGCGCAATTTGCCCCTCCACTAAAAAACGCGCGGATCCTAGGCCGGGTCGGGTCGGAGCCGGGTCGGTCTCCTCAAAACGACGTCGTTTTGGGCGTCTGGGGGCTCTCCAAAACGACGCCGTTTTGGTGCCCTATAAATATCCCCAATTCTCAAAAAAAAATTCATTTTGAAACCCTTTAAAAAAACAAAAAAAAACTTTAAAAACACTCTCAGCCCCTCAGGCCTCCGACCATCGGTCGGTCATCGGCCGGTCACCGGCCACCGAGCCGGCCGCCGATCTCTGGTGGCGGTACCGCCGTCTGCGGTGGCCGGAAAGGGGAAAAATTTCTCGGTTTGACCCTCTAGACCCCCTGAGCCTAATTTCGGGCTCAAGTCCCACAAAACACCAACGGAAGTGCCCCTAAAAGCACTAAAACCTTTCGGCTTCCGGTCGTCTTTCATCGGAGATGACATCCTCAGCCATCCACGGCGATCTAGGGCCCCAAAACACAGGTTGTGTATTCTCTTCCCCTATTTATTTTATTCGCATGCATATAATGGTAAAAAAAATACAACAATAAGTAAAAACTGCAAACAACCTTTGATTCGTTTGTCTCTCTCTTTGTGTTGTAAAAAAATAAGCTTTTTTATTGATTTCGAAATCCGAATCCCCCCTTTTACAATGTATTGGAATAGCGTTTTTATAGCCGAATGAAAAAATTAAAAGAAGAAACAATATCTTTTTTCTTTTGATTTGATTTGCAAATCTCTGATTTTATTTTCCATATACTGTTTGTTTCCATTTTCGTACAGGTATGAAGATTCGGCCCTTACTGATGGTTGCGGCGCGAGGATCTGCCCTAGAAACCTTAGGGGTTTCTGAATTTGCTTTGGGCTTCTGTTTGGTTTGGGCCTCAGTTGGGTTTGGGCCACATAGGTTTGGGCCACCTTGGGCCCTTTAGATCCGGGCCGAAATAGGGTGTTACACATACTTTGATTTATTGTTGTTTTTCTTTCAGACTTTGAAATTATTGTTTACTTGGGGTTTGTTGTTGATTTTTGGGCTATATTGTATTAGGGGTGAAGCTAAAAAATTCTTTTAGATAGGGTCGAAATTAAATTATAATTTTTACTATAATAAAAATATAATTTTTAAAAGATTAAATCAAAATTTTATCATTTTTAAAAGAGGTCAAAATGTAATTTTATTTTTATTAATTTAAAATTTTAAAAATTTTAAATAATCAAAATAAAAAAATCATTTTAAAAGTGCGGGCCCTACTAACCTCTAAGATTCGCCTGCCTGTCTTGTATCAACTCCTTTCTTTATTATTATTATTAATGACTCTCATTAATGGTTAAATTACTTTATCATATTTATAGTTAAGTTCGCTGGATTAAGGGTAGTTGTTTTTCCGTCTAATGTTTTGATCCTTTGATTTGGTTTTGTTCAAAAATTACTAAATGGAGAGATTGTTGGAGCTGTTATGATTGTAGTTATAACAACAGTTATAATTGTGCCCATAACTGTTCAAGAACTATAACTTCTCATATTTATTAGTAGTAATCTTTTGAAGTAAAACATTTGAGCCATGGTTAAGGTGATTTTATGGAAGTATGTTGGGGCATTTATGTTTGCCAATTTAATGTATAAATAAATCATTGAAGGTTGGATTGATCCAGATCATACAAATCAGATCTCTTATTTTATAGAGATTAGAACGAGTGATTTGAAGAAATATCTTGAAGATATTTTATTTGGTTATTTTAGTGGGGATTATAATTGTGATCGATATGTATGTTAGCAAGTCAAGAATGCTTATATATGTAAGATTTGTATAGGTTAGTAGCACTTTATTCTTTTCATAACGATTTTGTTTAGTAAGTGCATTTTTGTAGGAAAAATAATTGAATCATTTGGTTTTACAGTTGAGTTTTCAAAAGAAAAACTTAATAACAGTGAGTAGTAAGACTTAAATCATTCTTTGTACGCGATTGAAGATAGGGAATTAACAAATAAACGCAAATAATTACCGAACTGCTTAATTGATTGTCTTCAATTGTTATAAAACAGCTCCTTTTATCCCTTACAAAAGCTGTTGCTACATGTACTAACTAGGCTTAGAAGTCGTTATTTGCAGCACTCAAAGTCTAAGGTCAGAAGAAAATAAAAGCCTTAATATACGGGACCATGGAATAGACCATGAAAGTAAACAACAAAATTTAGAAGATAAAACATGGAATCCAATGTTGAGCTATGTATAAAGTGTGAAACCATTTTCCAATTTGTCAGGCTGACCCCCCAACATCCTTTTTCGAATGTTGCAAAAGTAATTGCTTTCAAGGCCATGCCAAAAAAGAAGTGTGAAAAAGCTAGCAACAATTCAATAAGACGCCATGGAAGGAATCTGAGATGCAAATGCAAATGGAAATTAAAACAAAAGAAAGGGGTAGTATATTGTTAATCCATGGATATTTGTTTTTTGATTGGAAAGCACATCCGTGTATGAAAACTTTCATTATTTAATTATTAAAGATTGCCAATGGCAGTAGAATGGATACCGACACTTAGTTTGGAGAATACATAATGCTGAAATAAAAAAGGCATATGGATCCATGGGAACGCTCAAGCTTCTGGCAGTGGTTTCCCACTAAGAACTGCCTTAAACAGTGCCATTGATCGCTCTGGCTGTGAAGCTGGAGCGGTGTGTGAAGCTCCTCTGATGGTGGCAAAGGACAAGATATCACCATAAACTTGTGTCCACCCACCAACCTGGGGAAGCAAAAACGGTTGAAGAATGTAATTAATAATATTTGGTTTCCATTGGTTTACTGGTATAACTCATATTGTGACTTGGCTTACTTGTTTCCCTTCGAACCAAGGTCGGTAAGGCACCGTTGTTTTAAGTCCCAATGCTTTGGCTAGTTTATACACTAAGTTTCTGGTACCAGTAAATGGGATAACAGAATCCTGATCTCCACTGTCATAGCATGGTGATAATGATTTAAGTCCAATTACTGTATAAGGTAAAAGCTACAGCCATTTATAAACAAGCATATAATACCTGTAAACCATGACGGGAATACCGGACTTCACTATTTTACCAACAGTATAAATTGTTGGTGTCTCTAGGTCGTCCATGTATTGCACAATCCTGGAATTAGGACATCAAGTCAGTACCAACTACCAACTAATACCGGTCTTCACTAGGAATATTGAGAAATGATTACTTGTTACATAAGTTCCAGCCGGTGATTCCAACAAGTTTTGCATGTAAAGCTTTCTGCACATCTTTCCTGTTCAAGTATTTGGTTGTTTTGTCTTCTATACAAGGGTCTGCTTCCACTTTAACTTGCTAATCACCGTGAAATATCAGTAAATTGATAAATAAGGAAAGGTTATATAAAATGGCTTGCAATGTTGGCTATTGCAATATAAGCCTTAATTTCACCTGTTGACTGAACCCATCCAGTTGAGAATGAAGAGATGATGAAAACTGAGGTCCTAAAAACATGGGATGACTGAATATTGCCATCGGTGACTGACCAGATGATAGACATACATCGGCAATCACATCGTATTTGTCAACAGATTTACCAAGTTCCTCTGCAACTTCACTGTAAACAGATAGACAATCAGATGAAAACGACTGTGTCAAAGCCTCCCTCATGAGTCGAGAAGAGTTGCAAAACGAAAGGAGTAGCTCATAAGCTGAATCTGATATTAGGCCATGAGACCAATAATATTGATCTGCAGAGTTCATATCTGTAACGAATTCTAGAAGCGGATTCCCTATCTGCATTCATGAAGATTAAACAAAAAGTTCTATTTAGGCAAAATTCAAGTTCAGTAAAGTGGGATAAACTGCAAATTTCCATGTGCTTACAGCTATCCCTTTCAGATTCAGCTTCAGATTGGAGTGAATGATGTGCAGTGTAAGTTGTGGAACATAGTGCCCTGTTATGGTATAAGTCATTAATGTCTGTCCAGTTTGGGGAAGAAGCATATAACTCATAAGCTAATCAAATTTTTAAGTAGTTGCATTAATCTGAGATGAACATACCTGCATAACTTTCTCCTGTGATGTAGAAATCTCTATTCTTGTATTGAGGGAACATCAGTAACCACCTCTCCAGGAAAACAAAATTGTCTCTTGCTTGAAAATTAGACCACAACATTGAAATCCATTTCCTTGTTAGAAGTCTGATGAATACAATCAATTTCTAGCATCCTTTAAGCCAGTTTATATATATATATACCTACTACTTCATCGTTTAAATCGGTGTAAAATGAGTTATTAGCCGAATAAGAGAAGCCAACTCCTGCCGGTGACTCGAGGTACAGCATATTAGCTTCTGCAACAAAATACTGTCAAAGATTAATTGAATGAAGTAAGAAAGTAATAGCTAACTAGTAATGCTGTAGCAAGACCTTTATTCCAACTGTGGACGTTTTTGGTTAAAGTCTTTCCATTTGGCTTAAAGGGTCCATGTTCAATAAAAGCTCCTGCTCCAACAGATGAACAACCAGGGCCTTGAAGAATCAAACAAAACTATACATCAATCTTCCCAAAATATATTCTTTTACTCAAAAAGAGAAAAACTGGCATGCACATCAATGAATGAATTATGGAAAGGGTGCAGAGAAAAGTGAAAGTGGGTTAGTTAATAAATGAATGATTTAAAACTCTAACAGGTAACAGTGCATGTAAAAGTTTACCTCCGTTTAGCCAAAGGACAAGTGGTTTAGAAGCAGGGATGGTTTCTGCTTCAACAAAGTAGTAAAACAGAGCTCTCTGCCTGTGCGGCTTCTCATCATGGACGGTAACATAGCCAGAGAAGTGTTGGAAACTGACTTTGGGTTGGCCAGGCAAAGCTACTATTTTATCAGCTCTGGAGAAACAAACATGCAGAAGAAGAGTAACAAAGCCTACCCATTTCCCAGATTTCATGTTTTACAAGAAGGGTGTGGTAAAAGAATATGACTAAGCCGGTCTCAAATACTCAATTATTAATATCAAGAAAATTATTGACAGGCAAAAGATACTAGTGGCACCCCACCATGGAAAATCGGATGACCCCGGGCCAACTCACAATAACCCTATAAATTAACTGTAAAATCTGTGCATACACTTGACATTATAATTCTAGTTATTAACACTTTACAGCTAAAAAGAAAAACAATATAGTACTAATATTTAAAAACAGAAGATTGAGTTGGTGCCAGGAAGTGATAAAAATGAATTCAGTCCATAAATTCATTAAATTGATTATTGTTCATGTTTAGAAAGTGAAGAACACGGAAGAACAAACCTAAAGGGATGCTCAAACGCACTCCCATGCTAAAATCACTGTTTGGAGGAAGAATTTGCAGTCTTTTGAAGAGCTATAGTTGGGAGAACCTTTATCTCTTTACCTGGTCGTACTCTCCCTTACAGCTGTTCATTAGTCCTCGTTCAAAATAGGGTGAGCATTCGATCGAATCGAATCGAAAAAAAAAATTTCGAGTTAATCGAGTTTTCGAATCTCATTTTATCATCTTAACTTTATTTGAAGTTTTCTCGAATCGAGTCGAGTGAGATGAAATTCGAATCGAATATATTTGTTCGAGTTAAATTTTAAAAAATAATTTTGGGTCTTTGTAACCACTATCACCAATCGTAATAAAATTTGTCCACCTTAATCAATTTTTTTATTAACTTTCATCACCTCATAATTTATTTATTAATTTTTTAAATATTGGTTAGCTTCTCTACTTGCTTATTTGTTTCAATTATCTTCAGATTCTTGTATTTTGGAATTAAAAATATATTAAATGTAAAAATATGATTTTTTAATAAAAGTTATTTTAAAAATAAAATGTGAAATTGATACCAATATAAAATTTTAACACGAATATTTTATGACATAATTAATAATTCAATTTTAATATAAATATTCAATATGACTAAACAATTCAATAATATAAATAATATAAAATGTGAAATTTAATTTAATAATATAAATAGTAGATATAAATAAAATTATTACTATTTGTGTTTAGTGATTTTTTTTAGATAATTTTGATTTTTTATTTGAGAGTAAAGGGTGAGAAGTAAAAGTTTAGGGGGAAAATAAAAAAATTTGGGGAATAAAAGTTTGAGGGAAAGTAAATAGGGGAGTAAAATTTTGGAGGAAAAATATTAAAAAAAATTGGAGGGGGGAGGGTTTAGGGTAGATGAGAGATGGGATGGGAAGGGAATAAAAGTTTTAGGGGAAAAGTGGGAGGGAGTAAAAATTTTGGGGGAAAATAAAAGGTTTTGAGGGTTTTGGGAGTAAAATTTTGAGAAAAAGTAAATGGGAGAGTAAAATTTTGGTGGGAAATGGATTTTGGGTAGATTAGGTGGTTGGGAGGGGAGGGGAGTAAAAGTTTTGAGAGGAAAGTGAGAATGAGTAAAAGTTTTGAGAGAAAAGTAAAAAGATTTGGGAGTTTGGGTAAAAATGTAAAAATTATGAGTCAAGTGTTTCAACTAGAGGTGCTCATGGGTCGGGCCGGGCCGGGCCCATAAAAAGATTTCGGCCCGGCCCGAAATATGTGCCTGAAATTTTGCCCAGGCCCGGTCCGAGAAAAAAATCATAAGCCCGGGCCGGCCCGGCCCGGCCCATTTTTTTAATAAATACCAAAAAATTATTTTAAAAATTAAAAAAAGTATTTTAAAAATATTTTAAAATTAAAAAATAATAAAAAAAAGTATTTTAAAAATATTTTAAAATTAAAAAAATTTAAAAAATAAATATATTTATTATATCGGGCCGGGCTGGGCCTGGGCCAAAAAGTGGTGCCCAAGGCCTTTTTGCCCAAGCCCATATTTCGGGCCTATATTTTTACCCAAATCCTCCAATATTTCGGGCGGACCGTCGGGTCGGGTCGGGCCGCCCGGCCCATGAGCACCTCTAGTTTCAACCTAGCTTATTTTCTAATTTGCTAAAATATTATATTACGTAATTTATAACATAAAAAAATTAAATCATATGAATATATAATATTCTAATGTAAACATTCAAAAAATGTTAACATGCCAATATAATATTTTAATAAATGAAAAAATATATTAAATTAAAAATATTAAATTTTTTTCTTTTCGAAAAGAAAAAGAATATAATTTTTAACAAAATTTTTAAAATTAATATGGGTGAGCTTAAAATGAGTTTAAGTTAATCATTTACAAATATGAGTGAATTTTAAAAAATCTTTTAAACCCATATTTTAGGTCTAACCAAATTTAATCAATTATAAAATATGTTAATATTATACTTAAATCTATCCGAAACTCAATTCCTACCGTAAATTCCTCCACTGTCGCCAGCCACAAATTAAGGCCCTATGAATGAAGATACGCTGGTTATATGGGTTTGATGTAACCTACATGAGCTTGATGTGCCCATTTGGGAGGCTAGAGAGTTCCTCAATTGGGCTGTGATGTACTTGGCAAAGCGACTTTTGCCCAATAACTTATATACACATGTAACTGGTTACTTTTATTTTTTGGATAAAGTGATATTGTCAAATGGTGAGAGCACACGTGTTGTTTTTAAATATTTGCTAAAGTTAAGATTAGAGAGTAATTTATCAACTTTTGATAGTGAGACCTTCAACAACCAAAAGATAAGAAAATGAGGGAAAATGAGAAACTCTATAAATTTTTGGACATGTTCAAAGCATTAAACATTAATTTGTTGTTGCTATAAGTGTCAGAGATAAATGCGTAGATACATTAAGTTTTTCAAGGAAATCATATCCAAAAATTAGAAGAGAAAAGGTTGAGAAAGAATTGAGTTAAACGTTGAGCGTAGTATGCATATATTGAAAACAATTATGACTATGCTCAAACAACGAAGAAGCCTTGTTGTCTTGATAATAATAAGAGGTATAAATTTAGGATTAGCTTTGTGTTACTTATGTGCAAATATTCATTGTCCCGATAATAATACGAGTCAACTAATTTGACCCCTTATTTCGAATTGATACCTCAGTTAATTCCCAATCCAATCAGTTTGACCGACCAATCCAATTTTTTTCTTATCATAGGGGTTCATAGAAATCGAATCTAGTTGAACTTAAGTATTTATATATATATGATATCAATGTAGTATATATTTGTACAACAATTTAGGTCATAATGTTTTGCAATTTTGGTCTCAAATATTATTCAGATTTCTTCATATTATTTTAAAAGGTTAATGTTTTAGATTTTTTTTTTAATTTTGAAAGATAACATTGTTGTTATTATTTATACTATAATACCCATATCTATATAAATTTTATATCAATTTAGTTGTAAAATATCTAAAAATAGATTTTTAATAAAAATATTAAAAAAATTCTTATTGGTTCAACCGTCCAATCAACCTGTTAATTTGTACCAGTTATCAGGTCAGCCAGTCTAATGCCTTTCTCCATATCGATACCTTGGTCGATTCCCGATTCGACTGGCCGGTCTAATCCTGTTCAAACAACAATGTTCAAAATTCTCATAAATAATTAAATTAAAAAAAAGTTTTTAATGCTTATAATTAGATGAAATCCAATTATGCTTATAATTAAAAAAATTCAATAACAAATGCTAACTAAAAAAAATTGGATTTAACAAATCCATTTTTTTATATATATTTTAATATATGTTAGATTGAATTCCAATGAGTTTGTCTACTTCATTCTTACAATTTATATAATAATTAAAATTCAAGAAGTTGTCAAACGAAGCACTAAGGAAGTTTTTCGCTTATCTTCAATAATAAACTCTTACTGTAAGTTTTGCTCCAGTTTATTAAGAGTTGTTGATAGTAAGCTTACCTAATTTTATTAACTTATAGGGTTAATTAAAGGTCACTAAAGTTCTTGACATCAAAGAAGGCTTAACCATCTATCTTTCTACCTTCTCACCATCCATCTTCCAACTAAACTGACTTGGTTTTATTGAATTCTCATGTTGTTGAAAGAGTATCTAATCCCTTTTGCCACAAGCTACCTTGTACCCCATTCTTTAATTTCTCTATTCTATCTTCTTAATTCTTGTTCAATTCAATTCTAAGTTTTAGTCATTGATTTCTAATACTCTTCTTATTGAAATTCCATAATTGAATTGAAGAATACCCTTAGTGCATTGAACCTTTGTCACAAGTTCCTTAGGAAACAAGAAAGAGTCCAATTACTTTGAATTGATTGTTCGGACTTCAAAATTCAATTTTGAGCTTCCACATCATTTGGTATCAAAGCTCATGTCCGACTGTTCCATCCTAATCCTTGATTCTACACCATGTTATCTAAGAAAAGCCCTTGAAGCTTTATTACAAACACAATTTGAAAAAAAACTGACAAGATTCACTTCCTAACCCTTTTCTTTAATTTTTGTATATCTAATTTGAACTTTTTTAACTTTTTCAAAATTTATTTCAATGACTATTTGGATTGAATAAATAAAAAAAGACGATAAATTCGAAAAAAACATATTATTTTGTTAATCTAATTGGATTTCGAGTTGAAATTTTTCAGATAATACATTTTTATATATTTGTTGATTTTATCTTAAACTTTCATAATTTTTAGACACTTAGAACACAAAAACTAATCATTCGAAGTTGAATAGTTGTTTTTCTAGGTTTTCACCATTATTTCTTATTTGTTGGATTTAGGATTCATTGAATACTTGCTTTTATTGATTCTTATGTATTAACTAACTCATTCTCCTCCTAATGTTAGCATGATTTAAAGAAGTTGCACATCCCTTCATACAACTTACTTCATTATTTGGAGCCCTTTCTTGACATCCGAATAATTAAGATTTGATTAAGAACTTAATAATTTACGAAGTCTTGCTCCTTTTTTGAGTGTGTAGATTATCAAATTTTCTTTTGAAAGTTAATAACGAGGATTTGTTTTACTCTCACCCTATTTTCTTTCTTTGTGTGAGTATTTTTTTTATTTTATATTGAGACACATTCATGTACAAAATCATTTAAATTTTATTATTAAATAATCGAGATGATCTTGGATTTAATAAAAAACTTTAAATTTCGCTATACACCCAATTCATTTTTCAACAATATAGGGACTTTATTACCCCTAATAAACCAAGCATTATCTATTAGACCCATAGGAGTTTTCCTTAGTAATACCAATAGCAATAATAAAGGAGAAGTAGAGCAAGCTAAACTCATCACTCTTAGATTTGGAAAGAACTTAGAGAATTCTAAGGAAATTGGAAATGAAGCTAAAGAAGGAACGAGTAAAGTTGAGCCTTTAGACAAATTTAAACCTATAGAAGTAAACAATAGTTAGAGCAAAATCATGCCACCACTAAAGTCTGAGTATGGTGATAAAAATTATATTAAGCATAAACTAATAGGTGAACCATTAGAAAACCCTTAACCACCTTTTCCTTAATGGTTAGAGGTTAAGAAATGTGAAAGTTAAAATTTCTTAAATTATTAGAAGTTTTCAAATGCTTCATAATTAATGCACCTCTATTTGAAGTGTTTAAAACAATGTCTCGGTATAAAAAATTCTTTTGGAAGATAATGTTTGAGAAAAAAAAAGAAGCTTTCTTAAATAGGGGGATTATCATTAGTGAGGAGTGTAGTGTCTTAATTTCTCGTAGGATCCCTCCTAAGTCAAAAGACCTAGTTAGTTTTTTAATTTTGCATTGATAGGAGGAATGCATGTAGGAAGAGCACTTTGTGATTTAAGAGCTAGTGTTAATTTGATTCATCCATTTGCTTGTAGAAAACTTGGGTTAGAAAAATTTTAAGCATATTACTCTTTGCAACCAATGGACTAAACCTTAGTGTATCCGATAAGCATTACAAAAGATGTGCTTGAAAGATTGATAAATTCATTCCTACTAGTTGAGGGGGAGGATGCATTGCTAGATGTTGCTGAAACTTTTATTATTGATGTCACATACTAAAAATCGGGTTCTTAAATTGAGAGTTTGAGACAGATACTGAAATTACGATCATAAATAATTAAAATAAAATAATCAAGTTTTATTTTATTAATTAATCTAAACAAAAGTTAATTATGAGGTTTAATATGAAAACAATGTGTTTTAATTGAGTTTAGACCTAATTGTAAAATGAGAAAAATAGGGAGTGACCAAAAGGCAAAATTGCACAATTTTTGAAAAATTAGTCTTCTACTTTGAGTCATTCAAGTCTAATTTTCTCTTAAACCTAAACCCATTCAAATTTTTCTCAAAACCACAATCAGAAAGTTACCCATTTTACATTTATTAACCTCTCAAACATCAAAATAACCCTTAATATCAAAGGAAAACCATGTTTTCTTCCCCAATTTTGTCATTGTTCTTTTGTGTTCAAATCCCAAATAAGAGTTGTAGATCGTCGTTTTCAACGGATTAAGATAATATTCTGACTTTTTAGGATTAAATAAAGAGCATTGTTAATTCAAATTGAGTTTTAAATGATTGTATGAAGATTTAATGTTTTTAAAGCAAGATTGGATTAGAAAATGACAAATCTCGAAATTTTGAGTAAACTTGTGTTTTCAAAGTGATTTTTGGTTCATTCTAACCTAATTAGAAGGTATTCCATCTCAATTTGATAGGTTCTTACCGAATTTTTAAGAATCAAGCATTTTCCACCTTTTACATGTTATTGAGAACTTCAATTTTTCGAAAATTTTAGAACCATGGATTTAGGTAAAATTAGTGGTTTAGAGCTGAAATTAAATTATATTTAGGGTGTTTGAAATTGAAATTGAGGATTAGAAACGAGATTAGAATGTTGAAACTTCAATTCCGACAAAACTAGCTAGTTTTCGACAGTGAGAAATGAGAGACTTGATTTGTGTTTTCCTTGTTGTTTGGTTGTGTTTAAGGCTGTTTTTAATGAATTTGGAATCTGTTTGTTATGTGTGTAAAGTACTGGATCAATCAAGAGCCACTCCGAGCAAGTTTAAAAGCAAGGAAAAACTTATTTGAGCTTTGTGTTCGGAGTCACTGTTGGTATGCGCGATTCGTAGTGTTAATCAGGATCTTAGGATTAGCCCAAACCCTTGTCTTAAGTTCTAAGAGTAAGTCTTTCCTAACCCTACTTAAAAAAAAACCCTAACTTAAAAAAATGGACACGAAAAATACTTCTAACTAGAAGCATTTTCCTAAAATTAACCTAGTCTCGTAATTTTTGAAAAAATAGCCTAATCTAGTATTTTTTTTAATTTCGGCATTTTTAGGAAATTCAACCAAAATTATATAGTGTCGTTTGATTGACCTACGCCGACAAAATTAACAATCAAACTTGGTCAACATTAACAAAAATATTTGGTTGATTAATTTATATTTTTAAAGGTTCAATTGGGTGGTAATTTTTATTGGGAGGTTAATTGGTTTTTTTTTTCATTGGTGGCTATTTTATTAATAAGTCAATAGTAAATAGTAAAAAACATTCTATCACTTCAAAAGTTTTTCTAAATTTTTCTTGTATATATATTATATAAATTATAGATTATAAGAAGATTATAAATTATAGAAATAAATTATAAATATAGATGCTTAAATTTTACAATAATATTTTTTATAAAAATATTAAAATATGTTATAGGTTTTTATACTTTTCATAAATTTAAAATTTAATTTTTTTATTTTTATTTTTTAGAAATTTAATTTCAGATTTTAAAATTCAAATATAATTATTAACCGAATAAATTGATTGATGTAGTATTTTAAAATTAAAAAAATAATTGTTGAAGATAAAAATATATGAACTAAAATAGGGAAATTTATCACATATTTAACGATATTTGATTAATTCATTATATATAAACTCGGTTAGCGGCAGTTAGACTTACTCATGGGCCCGCCCGAAAAGTGAGAGGGTTTGAGCAAAAATATAGGCTTGAAAAATGAGTTTGGACAAAAAAATAAGGCCCATTTTCATGGGTAAGACTTTTTTGGCCCAAGCTCATAGTTTTTTTTTATTTTTTTACTGTTGTTTTGCTATTTTCTTATTTTTTTTACTATTTTGCTACAATTTTACTATTATGTTGCTACTATTTTGTTGTATAACTCTTGTTTTATTATTAATTTTGTTATTATCTTAGAGACAAGTAAGTTATAGATATTTAGTTGTTAAGTTACATCTATTTTAGTGTTATTTAAGTATATATATTTTTTAAAATTTATTATTAATTTGTTGAAAAATATTTATTTTAATATTTTTAATGAAAAAATATATAAAAGATTAATACGGGCCGAGCTGGATCCAAACTTTAATATTTTAACCTTTTAAAACTCATATTTCGAATCCAACCTAGCCTCGATCCGGCCATGATCACGTCTAGCGACACTAAATTGTAGTTAAAAGAGGCCGTTTTAGAATTTCCCCAAAGTTTTGGTTGCTTCTTAAGTCAGTTCTCTCCTCAAAGTAGAAAGGAAATAAAATCCATTGCCATCTGAAAATCTTCTTTTCAATTAAGACTGTTCAGAGAAAAAGGAACGAAAAAGGCACAGCTCAAAATCAGATGATTGCTTGAAAATAAATTTAGGTTTCCTTGGTTGGGCTTCCATAGAAATGAACTCCAGTAATACAAACAATGGCCAAAGCAACAACGGGAAGAGCAGCAGACTTGATGGCATAAACCGAGATCTAGGCTTATACTTCTTGGAGCTAGCTCGGCTACGCTCCTCTGCGGCTCCGACGGAGATGGAGGAGGATGAGGAGGAGGCTCCGGAAGAGCTCAACACGATCAATAGCTCGGGAGGGTTCCTGGTGGTGGCGCCTGATAAGTTGTCGGTGAGGTATACGACTGTTAACCTCCATGGTCACGACGTCGGTGTGGTTCAAGCTAATAAGCCGGCTCCAGTGAAGTGTCTGCTTTATTACTTCGAGATTTATGTGAAGGACGCTGGGGCTAAGGGACAAATTGCCATTGGATTCACCAATGAAGGCTTCAAGATGCGGAGGCAGCCCGGGTAAGCTACGGTTTTTATACTGAATAATGTTGTTCATAGGAAGGAGTTTTAACTGAAGTGTTGGTGATTATTATAGTTCAAAGTTAAGAGTTCTGTTGTTGTTTTAAATCGTTTTCTTTTAGTTGTTGAAAGAAGAAGAAGAGAAAAAGGGGGTAGGGGATCAATTCGTTGATTATGACGCAGTAGGGGAGAAGAAAAGCAAGGAATAGGATAGAGTGATATTTTGTTTTCTTTTACTGCTGCTTTATAGTTTTACTAGTTTTATTTATTTTTTAAATTAATGTCTGATTAGTTGTTGGAAAAGCGAAGAAATGTGGGGGAAAAAAATGTTTTTACTACTTTATATTTATATTTATTACTGTGTAACATAGAAAAAACGTTAAAAAAATTATTCTGTGTGTGTGTGTGTTTGTAGTTTCGCAGTATGTATGATTGTGTATTGCTTGAGAATGGAAGAAAAACATAAAGATATTTAATCCTGGGTACTCTCTTGTTTCTTTCCTTTTTGTTTCAACGGGTGTTTCCTGAGTCTGGAAAAAGAGGGAAAGAAAGAGAAGGAAGATAGGATGAAGCTCTTAGTAAGTGAACATATGTTAATTGTATGGAAAAAAGGAAAACATAAATTATTTGACGTGGAAGTGCTGCAACTTACTGCAGGAAGAAAAAGAAATGATCTTGTATGGAGGCTTTTCTGTTGTTAATTCAGTTAAGTTGCATTTTTGTCTGGTTTTGAAGAGAGGTTCAGGATATCGAGAGAAATGAGGAAGGAAGAGTAAACGCCTCCTAGGTGAGAGGATGTCTTTTTATTGCTTGAGAATGTGTAGGTAGGAACAAAGAGAGAATGAGCTTTGTCTTTATAAATACCTTTTTACAGTTTTAGATTCTATTTTTTGACCCTGTCAGCAACAAAAGGTTGTTTAACAGAGAAAGAAATTTATTAAGACAGCTTTTGTGTAGGTGTTCTTGATTGGGTTTGTCAATTTTCTGAAACTAAGGAAAAAAATATTTGTCTTCACTTCTTATATGTAATATCAAAGTATTCTTCTTGACTATGGCAGATGGGAAGTAAACAGTTGTGGGTATCATGGGGATGATGGATTGCTATATCGTGGACAAGGAAAGGGAGATGCTTTCGGTCCAACATATACAACAGGAGATACTGTTGGTGGTGGCATTAACTATGCTTCACAGGAATTCTTTTTCACGTAAGATACAATTGTCATTGGGCTTCTATTTGCTTGACTTTTAAGGTATATTCATTCCTGAAGATCCTCACGATTTTCTAAGCTCATTATGTTGATGCCAGTAAAAATGGGGTGTTAGTTGGAACAGTTTGCAAGGAAAAGGAAATGAAGGGTCGCTTATTTCCTACAATTGCAGTTCACAGCCAAAATGAGGAGTATGCATACCTTCTGTTTAGTTTACTTATATGAATTCTCTTTTATATGTTGTGATAAGACACCCATATTTGTTTTGAGTGTGGAATAAGAATAATGGAGATATCATTTTACTCTCTTCTTTCCTCTCATTTAGTTAATTGACCGTGTTGCTATTTTGCTTCTTGACACATTGAGGTTTCTTTCAATAAATGAGTGGTAATGTGCTAGTGATTACACTTCTATTTCTGGCATTGTCCATGGTCTAGTAAAGCTATTTTGAGGTTAAATTTGGCTTAAACTTCCTCTTAGGTTGGGAGTAGATAATTGATTCTTTTTAGATACACGAATGTAGCTAGTTTATTGCTGGAGATTGTACAAGCTTTTTTCTTGATAGTGGGGGTACAATAGTGAGTTACAAACTAAATGGCATTAAGTGGAAATAAAAATTCCAGACCTCAAATTGAGCTTGAATGTTGCTTGAGCCTGAAAATAAATTGTCAAACTGAAATTGAGCAATTGCTTGATACTTGTTTGCTCATCTTGTTTGAAGCTGTATCCTTGGATCGGTAGTGCATTTTCTTTTGATACATCAATATACCAGATATTTCCTTGATCTGGTAGCCATTGGGTTGGATTTACTAATTCCTAGTTGGTTATTGGATTTGTATGAAGCCCCAAAAAAGATGGTTGGAATATGAATTGATAGTGTAAATTGCTACAAGCCCTGCATACAGATAATTCCATTTGAAGTTTTCTATAATGAGGACTCCCCTTGATACCTACTAAATATTAAGAAGTTGATTGCTACCAGATGTGATGTCCGTGAGAGACATGTATATTTTCAGAACTTGGGGAATGTTAGATATATATATTTTGAGGGTGGGGAATGTTATAATTAGGAATATCATGAAGGGGCAATTTCATGGTATTGTGCTAGAAGTACATGTTTATGATTTTTATCTTTAAATGTTGAAAATAATCTGTCATAATTATGTTAGTTCTAAAAATTAAATGCACTCTTCTTGTTCAATGTCTGCTAGTAGATTGTCCATTTTGATCATGGGCTACCGGTTCCTTGATTGTTATGAACTCCTAAAATGCAGTTATGATGCATCTTATCTACTTGTTTAATTTTCCTTGTCCATTGGCTAATATCATTTCACAGTTCATCACAATGCAAATAGATATTGTCATAGTGTTTTTAACCTTGATTATTTGTATGACATTCTTATTTCAAAATGTGCAGGGTTCATGTCAACTTTGGGCAAAAGAAATTTGCTTTTGATTTGAAGGCAAGTTATGCTTCCTTATTTTGCAGCATGCTTTATTTTTTATGAATGTATGGTAACTTGGATTTTAGTATATCTTGGTCCTCTCCGCCTGTCACCTTAAGGGATTTCTTAAGGTTGGTTTGTTTGTTATTTTATTTTATTTATTTTTTATCTTCAAATTTATATGTTTGATGCCTTGCATCAGGAATATGAAGCTCAAGAGAGGTTGAAGCGGCAGATGACTATTGAAAAGATATCTCTTCCACCAAATATTAGTTATGGGTAAGTTTTTCTTTTGCTGCTAAAAGTATTTTCTGCCTCATGCTTGTCTGATTACTATTGGATGCTTTGATGTTTGTGGTTAAAGAAGTGTGACATCTTTAAATTTGAGGTACTGGTTTTATAATGTAATAATTCTATAAAACAGAAGCTTGTGGGCGACACGATGATGAAAATTGTTACGGTCCCGACTGGTGGATCTTGTCACAGGATTCACAGGCAAACCGTCAATCTTAGCAGGGCTCTTTCCCTAATTTCTATTTCTATATCGCAAATGACCAATGATGAACAAGTGGAACTTGTTGAAGGGAGTTTTAGACCTTAGACTCGTTAGAGAGAATCTTAAATCTTGTAATTGTTTAATTCGATATATATATATCATTCACTTGTCAAATCACCTCTTAAATAACGGTTACATACTTCAATTTAAAGACTTACTAAGGAAGTAATCCTACTAAGGAAAGACCTAAAGAAAGCAAGAAGTACTCATAATTACAATATTTAATACTTCCCTAATAAGATAATCGTAAAATTGATTCCTAATAAATAAAATTACCAACACTATCTGCTGCTGTTCTACTTTTGTGCATCTTACGACACAAATGTTTTTCCGACAAATGCGTCTGCCACAAAAATTCTAATAACACAGTGTTGCTTGCTGAAAATAGTTCTGTTTGTCTTCATCCTTGTGCTACCTCATGAGTTAAGAGCAGCTTAGAGGAATCTAAAAAGGTTCGAAGGACCAAAAATATTGAGTACAAGTTAAATTTTTAGCACTTGGAGGATAAAGTGTAATACTGTTAAATCAGATAAATAAAAGTAGATGCATAGAAGTTATATGTAATTGGATTTACTCTTTGGCCATAGCTTAAAGTTCTTAAAAAATAGTTTTTTAGTTGTAGAGCCTTAAGTTGGGGCTATTTGCCTCTCTTTGAGTGGGTGTAAAAGTCAACTTGAGAAAACTTATTACTCTTTATCATATTAAGCTGAATTATTAGTATGGCATAGTGCATATTTTAATATATACCTTTCTATTATTATTGAACAGGCTTGTTCGCTCTTACTTGCTACATTATGGCTATGAAGATACACTCAGTTCATTTGATTTGGCTAGTAAAAGCACTATACCCCCTGTCTATATAGCTCAAGAAAATGGCTTTGACGAGCAGGATATCGGATATGCACTAAATCAGAGAAAGATTCTACGACAGGTTTGTAATTGTTTGACAATTCACAGTGCTGTATTATAGTTGTAATTTAGTTATGTGTTTTCTGTTGGAGTTGTTCCCTTAACTTTTCTAATAATTGAACAGAAAATTTAGACATGTGGCCAATGAAGTTGGCTAAAGCCAGTTATTTTGAGCATTAATAGTTAAGTTTGCCTTTTGTGTAGTCACATCCTTCACTCATTTTTTGCTAGGTTACGAGAGTCTCATTTTGCTGTTAGTTTTAAATCTCCAGTAACTTGGGTGTAAGCTAACTGTTTTGTAAGGATGGGTGTTCCCATTGTGTAAATACCATATTCATGGGCTCAAACTTTTTTTGTTGCTCCAAGCCCCACCAAAAAAAAAAAGAAAAAGAAGTAGCAAGAGTCAACTAATGAATATTTATTCTTCTGTTAGCACCTTCAATGTTATATATATAAGACTATCTTTTCTTTTTTGAATATTTGTTACCTGTAATCTACTATGCTTCCTTTGATCCCTTTCTTCTGCTGTTCTGGTTAAATTAGTGATTATTGTGTTTTTGTTGCAATGAAGCTCATCAGGAATGGTGAGATTGATGCAGCAATTAGCAAACTTCGTGATTGGTATCCCCAAATTGTTCAGGTCTGTACACTATTCGATTTTATCTACTGTTGTGAAAACATATATCGACTGTCATAAGAGGATTAAGTTATGTTGTCAATGCATGTGAATGGGACTTGTATGTGGCTCCTTTAATGTCATTCTAGAACATTGTTTCTTTGTTCTGTTAAAGCATTTATATATATTTTTTGGCAGTTAAAATATGCAGTTAGTCCTTGGTACTTTACAAGGATTAATGACATATTTTAACCTTTTTTGTCTCTTGATTCTTTCTTTTCCGGTTCCATTTTTGTTGTTTTGGCCATTGGGAACTCAAGGAGTGCCCTGCATTTATAAATATCAAATTTAACTTGCATTCTTGCCTTTTACTTCAATAATTCTTGTCATTCCTTCTTTCCCTTTTCCTCTGTCCCTATATTAAGGCTAGGATAGAGATGTTTAAACTGGGTCAGGTTAGCCAGTGATACAACAGAATATGCTAATATTCTTGTCATTTCATCCTTGGAAGAGAAAGAGGGAGGAATTGTATATTATTCTACTTTCAAAGCAAGCAATTACATTAAAACTCATGATTTCTCTCCTCGAACCTTAGGGTTTGACTTGGATATTAGTCACAACATTTATGATTTTCTTTGTCTTCTGATTGTTTGCTACTAATGTATGTTCAATTAGCTACAAATTTCTGCCGAACATAAATTGTAAGTGGTGAAGAAAGTGTTGTGGCAGTCCTCTTGTTCATTATTCCATGTATACTTGAAATAGCTTTAGTGTTTTGGATTTATACACAAACCTTTCTGTTATGTCATGCTACATGCAGGATGACAAATCTGCTACTTGCTTTCTGCTGCACTGCCAAAAATTTATCGAATTGGTTCGGGTACATTTTCTTTCCTATATATTAGCTTATCTAGTGATTAGCATCTTTAGTTTTTTTTATGAAAACGACACTAATTACAGAAAAAATATTATCCATCATGTTTTGAAATCTGATGGAAAATATCTTGCTGGATATACCTTGTTGTCTTTTTCACTTCTTGAGACTTCTAACCTAAATTCTCAGTTCTGATATATTGGGAGATACTTCCTGTGTGTAGGTAGGAGCACTTGAAGAGGCTGTTAAGTATGGAAGAATTGAATTGGCAAATTTTTTTCGGTTGGCTGGATTTGATGATTTAGTGCAGGTAGATAATTCTTTTTCTTATACTTTCCCTTTGGTCTATATTGAGAGTTGCATTTTGAATATGTGAGATGACAAACATTATGTTAGGGATGGGCCTAGCTTGTGAATTTCCTTTTATTTTTAGTTTATATTAATTCATTTTGACATGCATATGAGCTGATATAATTTTGTTTTCCCTTTCTGTGTATATTTTAAGAAAATTAAAATTGACAAAAGCTTGTCATTTCTCGTATGTACTTTTAGACATGGTTAACATCTATTTCCACGTAGTGCATGTGAAGAAGAAGGAATGTAGAATCAAAAGGCTTCCCAAAGCTAATATATGAGTTGGTTTTTCAATTAGGACTGTGCTGCTCTGCTGGCATATGAACATCCACAGGAGTCCTGTGTGGGATACCTTCTAGAAGAGTCGCAACGTGATCTTGTGGCAGACACAGTTAATGCGATGATATTGTCAACAAATCCGAACACGCAAGATATGGAAGGGTGCTTACAGTCGTATCTTGAGAGATTACTGAGGCAGCTAACAGCTTGCTGTTTGGAGAGAAGGTCGGCAAATGGGGAACAGGGTGAAGCATTTCTTTTACGTCGTGTTCTTAACAGCTGATGTGATGATGTTTGACTAATTCCATCCCAATTTACAAGACCTTGTTATATACAGAGTAGAGAGCATCCCTTATTCTCTCTCAACATGGTGCTGTTTCTCCTTGTGCTTGTAAGATTTATTTATTTTCTTTTGAATTTTTTTTTAGTCTTTGAAATGATAAATTTCTAATTTGCTGGATGCGGATTCCAATGTGAATATTTGTATTCTAAGGATCTTACTCACATGAAATGAATGTGTGGATAATTTAAATGAATCGCTTACTTTGTAAAAAATGAATTTTTTATTTTATAATTTAATAATTAAGCTGGTTAACGAGTATGTAGGTAAGAGCAAAAAGAGAAAGAAAACCCTAAAACAACCATTCCCGGTTCTCAAGACAAAATGTTGTGAAATAATAATAAATAAATCCAAAACCCTATTCTTAACAAAAAGGAAAAAGGAGCTGGCTGGCACCATCATTACCAACAGCAAAACCCTTGGTTTTTCTTTCCCTCTCCTTCCCGCCTCTTCTCTTTGAGGGTTTCCTTTCTATTTTCTCTCGTCTTATCTTCTTCAGTTTTACATTTTTTGAATTGACTAGATACCCTAACATCAGACAAAAAGATAGTGAAATGCGTTTGAGGGATGCAGAAACTGATAAGAAGAACCCCTTCTGCTCCTCCCCTGCTTTCCACTTCTTCCCTTAAACCCTCTCCCCCTTCTCTCTCTCTCTCTCTTTCTCTTCCTCTCCCTTTCTCCACCCCTGCTTCTTCTTCTACTATTTCTTTTTCAATGCCCACTGCCACTCTCCCAGGTTGTGGCTCTTCTCTCGCCGCCGCCGCCGCTCTTACAAACAAAACTTCCTCTCTTTCCCGGCGCTTCTACACCACTGCTAGTTATCTCTATCAGCCCCGTTTAAATACAAGAACCTCTCTACGGGCTTGGCCTGGGAGAGTTGGTATCCGGCCGGCTTGGTGCCATTCCAGTGGGATAGAGGAGCAGTTGAGTCCAATTGAAACTTCCAAGGATTTGAATGAAATTGAAGAGGAAGATAAGCCGATAAGGTTGAATAGAAGGCAAAAGGGTTCTGGAGTTTTGGTGGGGAGTCCGGATTTGTTGACGATTCCGGGCGTTGGACCTAGGAATTTGAGGAAGCTTGTTGAGAATGGGATTCAAGGTGTTGCTGAGCTCAAGCAGTTGTACAAGGACAAGGTTTTCTCTTTCTTTCTTTCCTGCTATTATCTATGGGAAGTTTATTTGGTACCGAACTGTTTAATTGGAGCTGGGGTTTTTGTTTTTATTTTATACTGGTTTTAATGTGTATGTTTTGGTTAGTTTTTCATGCTGATGATGTCGAAAATTGATTTAAACAGTGGTTTTGGATTCATTAAAGTCCATTTGGTTGAAGTTTTTAGTGTTTAAGATGTGAGTTTTTCCCCATTTTTTTTCATGAGAGTCCAACTCCTTTCCATTACTTTCCAGTTCCTTTTTCATCATAATACACAGGCATGGCTTCCACAATTCATCGGTGGTTTCTACTTATGTGAATGGTAGTTATGGGTGTATTGGAAAGCAAGGGATAGAGAACTAAATGAAGCTCAATCTGTATCTAAAATGGTTCAAATGGTTGTTGACTCCCTAAACGCGAGGACCGGAATTTTTTATTTAATTGATTGTAAAAACTTGTGTTTTTTATTGGCATGGAAGAAACCATTTTTTGTATGATTATTTTGTTAGATTGTTTTTCGAATTGAACTTTACCTTTTCCTTGGCAGTTTTTTGGAAAGGCTAGTCAGAAGATGGTTGAGTATTTACAAAGTTCTGTTGGGATTATCCACAGAAATCATGCCGAGAGTATAACAACTTTTATTAAGGAGAGTGTGGATGAAGAACTGAAGGATTCGAACTCAGATACAAAGCCAGCTTCAAAGAAACGGTTAACATTCTGTGTTGAAGGGAATATCAGTGTTGGAAAGACAACGTTCCTTCAAAGAATAGCTAATGAAACACTGGAGCTGCGCGATCTTGTTGAGATTGTTCCAGAACCCATTGATAAGTGGCAGAATGTTGGACCTGACCATTTCAATATATTAGATGCGTTTTATGCTGAACCACAGAGGTATGCCTATACCTTTCAAAATTATGTCTTTGTTACAAGGGTTATGCAGGAGAGAGAGTCATCTGGGGGTCTTAAGCCGCTCAGGTTAATGGAAAGGAGTGTTTTCAGTGACAGAATGGTAAGCATAGAGTAGTTTCTTCTTCTTACTTTTTTTCCTGTGTTATTATGATGTGATGATAGAGTTTCTCTGTGTTGTCATGTTCTGCTTTTCAAGAAGTTTTCTTTAGTCTATGTTTTTATCTTGATGTAGGAAAGCGAAATATTAGTTCTTTTTTATGAATTTTCTGTTCAACAATGACCAAAGTCATTGGATTTTAATCCTTGCAGTTTTCTCTTTTCTCCTTTGGTTTATTCCAATCAAGAGGAAGAAAGCTGACCTAAGAGTTTCAAGGTTGATAACTTTATCTCATTTTTACTTATTAAGGTGTTTGTACGAGCTGTTCATGAAGCAAATTGGATGAATGAGATGGAGATCAGCATTTATGACTCATGGTTTGATCCAGTTGTATCATGCTTGCCGGGGCTTATTCCTGATGGTTTTATCTATCTAAGGGCAAGTCCTGATACATGCCATAAGAGGATGATGCTGCGAAAAAGAGCAGAAGAGGGTGGGGTGAGCCTAGATTATCTGCGTGGCTTGCATGAAAAGCATGAGAGCTGGCTTTTACCTTTTGAAAGTGGAAATCATGGAGTACTGTCTGTTAGTAAGTTACCCATTCATGTGGATAGCTCTTTGCACCCTGATATCAGAGATCGAGTGTTCTTTTTAGAGGGTAATCATATGCATTCTAGCATTCAGAAGGTATGATGGTTTCCTTTCTGTGTGGAATTTAGATTAGATTGCTTTCCTCATTTGAATTGTTATCTTTTTCTATGAACAGGTTCCTGCTTTGGTGCTTGACTGTGAACCCAACATAGATTTCAGCAGAGATATTGAAGCAAAGAGACAGTAAGATAACATGACCTTTAGTTTTTCGTCATATTAGCCTTTAGATATTAACTGATTCCTGAACTGGCTCTGGTGAAGGTATGCTCTCCAAGTTGCAGAATTCTTTGAATTTGTGAAGAAAAAGAAAGAAATCTCAACTACTAAAGCTGGGGAAGAAGGCCAAGGGGGCAGTCAACCTCAGATTATACTGCCTCATGCAGGTGGATTATGGGTACCAGATGGAAAACATTTCCCAGATGCCGCTCTAAAATCTCTAGAATTCCGGCGAGCCATGTCCTACATGTCTGGATCAGGCTAGTCAGCTTTTTTTTTTTTTCAGATCTAAAGGTGTCTCTTACTGGTGGATGTAGGATGTCTCGTGTAAAAATGTTTGACCATTATTAACCTTTAGGAATGTAGAGATGTTGAAATGCTTGGACAGTTTTCTTTAAATGCATTGGTCGTTGGTGTAATGGTGCTTTGCTTTCCTGTGGTAGTAACCATTCTAATGAATCATGAAATGGAATCGAGATCCTACGGATATGATATACCCAAAAGTTCTATTGAAAAATAGATAAAAAAAAAAAAGAGGATAGGCGCAAGGAATTGGGATCTCTCCGTTTCCAAGCGAAGAAAACACAATTTTGTTTCAATTTTTTGTCCTTAGCGAAAGGAAAAAAAAGTACAAATTCTTTATTTGTGGAGGTAGAAAGTTCTTCTAGGGCTGTCTCTTCTACATTATCTTCTACCTCCTTTATTGGGTTGTTGCCTGCTTTGATTCCCAGTTTTACCGTTGGTTCATTAAGTTCTTTAATTCCCAACACTTTGGATGTTAGTCATATAGTTTAAATTTATTTCTTGTTAGTCAGTAGTTATTTTTCTATTATTTTCTGTTACTGCATTTTCTACTTGTATATAACAGTACGATTGCATCAAATATACTTGAGCAATTTTCTTTTACTCTCATTCTACATGGTATCAGATGTGATTTTTCTTTCTCTGTTATAATTTTCTTGTAACTTTCTTGCTTTCTACACAATCTGTTTCCTTAATTTTCTTTTCCCACGATGGCACTCCATGATCCTACCCTACCTTCTAGCCCATACTACCTGCATCCAAATGAAAATCCAGTTTTAATTCTTGTTTCTCCCGTCTTATCAAGCTCGAACTATCACTCTTGGTCTCGAGCAATGACAATGACACTTTTATCCAAGAACAAGCTCCAGTTTGTTGATGGCACCATCATAGCTCCGTTTCGAATAGATCCTCTTTATTCAGCCTGGGAACGATGCAATACTATGGTGCTTTCTTGGTTGCACCATTCCATCTCGCCTTCAATCACGAACAGTGTTCTTTGGCTCGATTTTGCTTATGATGTTTGGCGTGATCTCTGTGAACGTTTTTCTCAGGGAGATGTTTTTCGCATTTTTGATCTCCAAGAAGAGATCAATGCTTTCAAGCAAGATGATCGCTCAGTCACTGATTATTTTACTAAGTTGAAGATCCTCTGGGATGAGTTGATGAATTTTCGACCAATTCCAGTTTGTTCTTGTCCAACATCTTGTTCTTGTGGTGCATTTGCCACTCTTCAGAAATATCATGATAATGATTATGTTATTCGGTTTCTTAAAGGTCTCCATGACCGGTTTGCTGCTGTTCGTTCTCAAATCATGCTCATCGATCCGTTGCCTACGATCAACAAAGCATTTTCCTTGGTTATTCAACAAGAACGTCACCTTCTTGCTGGCTTTTCTCAACTGTTTGTTAGTAACACATTGCGCCAGCACACTTCTTCAAAGAAATCTCAGGCCAAATCGTCTACTGATTCAGGGTCAATGTACCTTTTGTGGCAAATCCAGGCATACTGTTGATACTTGCTATGAGAAGCATGGTTATCCACTGGTTATAAGTCTCGTAGTTGGGCTTCTCGTGCACACACAGTACTTAATGATTGTGCTGCACAACCTTTGGACTCTTCGCAGCCTGTTGATATCTTGCCATCTAATTCTTTTGTTACTTTGACACAAGATCAGTTACAACAGCTACTTGCATTGCTTCCAACATCTACCTCCCCACCCCATGTTACCAATACTGCCTCTTCCTTACAACCAAAACCTTCCACATCCTCAGGTAACCTCTTTTCTTTTCAATCCCATCATTGGATCATCGACACTGGTGTGACTGATCACATTACCCATTCTTTATCATTTTTTGCTTCTTTTCATTCCATTAAACCTGTATATATAAATCTTCCAAATGGCACCAAAGTTTGTGCTCTAATTTCTGGTACAGTCATTTTTAGTAATAGCCTTTACATTACTAATGTTCTTTATGTTCCTCAATTCACTTTTAATCTTTTATTTGTAACTAAACTCACTGCTACTTTACCTTGTTCTTTTACTTTTCACAAAACTTATTGTACTTTACAGGCTTTTCCCTCTTCGAAGATGATTGGTACAGCTAAAGTGCTCAATGGTCTTTATATTTTAGACTCACCAGCTCAAACCTTTTCTATTCCTGCTCCCATTGCCCTGTCAGCTACCACAACTTCATGTTCCCTTTGACATCATCGTCTTGGTCATTTTTCCGATTCTAGATTGAAACTACTTTCCCCTTACATTCCTTCTTTGTCCATACAAAATAATGAAACTTGTAAAGCCTGTCATTTGGCAAAACAAAAGAAAATACCTTTTCCTGTAAACAATTCCGTTTCCAATAAAATTTTTGACCTTGTTCATATTGATATTTGGGGCCCAACTAATGTTGTTTCTATCACTGGTCATCGTTATTTTCTAACCATTGTTGATGACTTTAGTCGTTTTACTTGGATTATTTTATTGAAAGTAAAATCTAAAGTTCGAACTCACATTCAGAATTTTTTCACACTTGTTGAAACTCAATTTTCATTAAATATTAAAGTCATTCGAACTGACAATGGCTGTGAGTTTGATATTCCAGCTTTTTATGCTTCCAAAGGCATTATTCATCAAACTTCATGTGTTGAAACTCCACAACAAAACGGTCTTGTTGAACGTAAGCACCAACATATTTTCAATGTTTCACGGGCTCTCTTATTTCATTCTAATTTGCCTAAACATTTTTGGGGAGATGCTGTTCTTCATTCTGTTTTTCTCATTAATCGCACCCCAACTCCTTTTTTGGCAACCTTACTCCTTTTGACAAATTATACCAAACACAGCCATCTTTTCAGCACCTACGTGTCTTTGGTTGTCTTTGCTTTGCAATCACTCTCATTGCTCATTGCCATAAGTTTGATCCTCGAGCACGTGACTGTATTTTCCTTAGATTTCCACCACATGTCAAAGGTTATATTCTTTTTGACCTATCAACCCATGCCATTTTTGTCTCAAGAAATGTTCATTTCCATGAATCTGTTTTTCCTTTTTCTCATCAACCATCTTCTTCTTCTTCCACCCCACACTTAACCTTTGACCTCACCATTACCTATGATTTGCCACTTCAATCACAAATTTCACCTCCTATTCTTTCACAACCCTCTAGGCCACCTCGTCTTAGGAAGCCACCTTCATATTTTGACCAGTATCACTGCTTTTTAAGCAAAGTTGCTACCAATCATCTTCGATGTTTCACACCTTTTACTCTTGCTATCAATGCTTCTTCTACACCTACAACCTATTTGCAAGCTAGTAAAATTCCCCATTGGCAAGAAGCAATGCAAGCTGAAATTTCTGCTCTTGAACAAAATAACACCTGGATCATTACAGACCTACCTCCAGGCAAGATTGCAATTGGTTGTAAATGGGTCTATCGAGTGAAATATTGAGCCGATGATTCTATTGAGCGTTACAAGGCTCGTTTGGTTGCAAAGGGTTCACACAAACTGAGGGTGTTGATTATTTTGATACTTTTCCCCTGTGGCCAAGATTACTACTGTCCGATTATTGCTTGCCATTGCTGCTTCCAAAAACTGGTTTTTGCACCATCTTGAAGTTAACAATGCGTTTTTGCATGGAGATTTGACTGAAGAGGTTTATATGCTTTTGCCTTCTGCTTTTGCTTCTTCCAATTCACATAAGGTCTGTAAGTTGTAAAAATCATTATATGGTCTAAAGCAGGCAAGTCGACAGTGGTTTGCTAAACTCACAGCAACTCTTACTTCTATTGGTTATGTTCGATCTAGTTCTGATTTCTCCTTGTTTGTTAAAAAGGATACATTTCTTTTACTGCATTATTGGTCTATGTTGATGATGTTATTCTGGCTAGTGATCATTTAGATGAAATAACAAGCGTAAAAGCCTTCTTGAATTCTGTTTTTAGCATCAAAGACTTGGGTGATCTCAAGTATTTTCTTGGCTTTGAAGTTGCTCGCAGTTCTGCTGGTTTTCATCTTTGTCAGCAGAAATATGTTCTCGACCTACTGTCTGATTTTGGTTTCTCAGATTGCAAGCCTGTTACGACTCCTATGGCCACCAAAATCCCTCGCAATGCTTCTGCCAAATTGTTTCCTGATAATACTATTTTCAGGAAACTTATTGGACGACTATTATATTTGGTTTCTACTAGACCTGACCTTGCTTTCGCTGTTCAACAGTTGAGTCAGTTCTTGGACCGGCATACAATCACTCATCTTCAAGTTGCTCATCGTATTCTTCGCTACCTAAAAGACTGTATTGACTTTGGTATTTTCTTTTCTGCTTCTTCCTCGCCTATACTGAAGGCCTTTAGTGACTCTGATTGGGCTGGTTGTCCCCTCACACGCTGTTCTGTGGCTGGATATTGCCTATTTTATGGCGATTCTCTTGTTAGTTGAAAAGCCAAGAAGCAAAGCACTGTGTCACACTCCTCCTCAGAAGTAGAATATCGGGCCCTTGCATCTACTGTTTGTGAAATTCAGTGGCTTCGATCTCTTTTGTCTGACTTGCATTTGTTTATTTCTAGGCCTACTGCTTTGTTTTGTGACAACGATTCTGCTCTTCAAATTGCTGCAAACCCTACGTTTCATGAATGTACTAAACATACTGAAATCGACTGTCATCTTGTTCGTGAGAAGGTGTTGTCCGGTGTTGTTAAATTGCTTCCTTGTTCTTCAAAGGATCAACTTGCTGACATCTTTACTAAAGCTCTAGCTGCTGCTCCTTTTCAGCTTATTTTGTCCAAGCTGGGATTGTTTTCCATTCACTCTCCAGCTTGAGGGGGGCTGTTAGTCATATAGTTTAAATTTATTTCTTGTTAGTCAGTTAGTAGTTATTTTTCTGTTATTTTCTGTTACTGCATTTTCTACTTGTATATAACAGTATGATTGCATCAAATATACTTGAGCAATTTTCTTTTACTCTCATTCTACATTGGATCCAATTATGGTTGACCCTCTGCGAAGTATTCCTCCATTAACAATTGTGGCCTCACAACCAGTTGTGCATGAGGCTGCTCCTATCATCTCTTCATCAGCCTTTACCTCCGCAATAGGTTAGTCTATCTAATGTGGATATTATCTCAATGAAAAATGCACTGTTGCAAAATTTGAGATATTTCAAGACTCAAATTCCACTTTCTTAAAAAAGACAGACATTTGTTTATAAGCCTTGGACTAGTAAAATTAAGTTGAGAAAGTACACTCGTGCATTGGGTTCAAAAGAGTTTTTATGTTTTTGTTTTTGAAATTATTTTTTATTGAAATTTTTTGGACTTAAAAAAAGTGAACTTAACTTGTGATATCTATGTTTAGCTAAGCTAAAAATAACTACAAAAAATATCCTTATGAACAATATCCAACATACTTCAAGCTATTTAACTCGTATTTTTATTTATTAAATTGATGAATATTTACAACATGTGCAATAGTTATACCTTTGTTGTAATGATGATGCAAGCACATTAGCTTAAGCTACCTACGCCACCTGTGTTAGTGTTCCAGATATAGTTGGGGGAGTTGAAAATTGTTAGGTTGTATTCCTAGTAAGAAAAACCCAAATGTTACATCTTCTCCCTTGGAGAGATGTACTTTCCATTGAATTCTGATAAGGTGATGATGTGAGCAATAGCATTGATTCCTAAAGAGATACGAGATGTTGGTTCTATTACTGTTCCAATAGAAGTTATGGGGGCGTGAAGGAATCTTATAGCAGAGTAAACTTTTACTTTTTGCAACTGATAAAGATGTGAACATTAATTAATAAGTAGTTAGTTGAGTTGAACCAAGAGAGGTTAAAGCTAAAAATGAGATTCAAGAAGTTTGTTACAGATGTTGAATTGTACAAGATGTTGAGAAGGGCAGCAACTACGAGAGAGGAAGGTTTAAATTTGAGTGTGAACATTTACAGGTTGAGAATGTGTTGGAATATTTTCAAATATTTATAGTATCCCAATAACTATAAATGAATGGGTGTAATTAATCAAAAGATAAAACTTTTGGTCATTGGTCAAAAGTTATATCATTTGATTTTTTAAAAAAGAATTATAACTATTCAAAAAATACTATTTGAATAGTTACAAAATTAAATGAATAATTATTATTATTTATTTATTCATAAAGACACCTATTGAAAGATGTCTCTATGAAGAGACATGAAAATTCCTATAAATAGGAATGGGATTTCATTTGGAAATCATATCAACAAATTCTAATATTATTTCTTCTCTTCCTTCATTTTCTAATATTATTAGATTATTCTATAAAGTATTGCTGCAGAAATCCTTTGTAGAAATTGAGTTTTTGTTATACATTACTCAGTGCATAGTGGACTATTCTCGTCAGTGCAAAACGCAAATAGTCATTGGAGTCATTGTATCCTCGAGGTTAATTTGCTTGGAACTCGTTTGCACACTGAAGATAAGTGGGGGCGAATATAACCTTAAAGATAATGGCTTGATACACGCCTTGGAGCCTGTCCTATTTCTTCTTTTTCTTTTCGAGTTCCGATCGTGTGTTTGAGATTTTTCCTTACCGGAGTTTTGTACTAACAATTTTAAGGTTATATTTCATGATGACTACCACAACACATGAAAGTGGAACACTAAGGGAGTTGGCTTCCAACTTTGTTAAACTTGATCGTTTTGATGGTGGCAATTTTCGACGATGGCAGAAAAAGATGCACTTTTTGTTATCAACTTTGAAGATTGCTTATGTTTTGGATACTCCAAGACCTAAAGAGAATGAAAATGAATCTGTTGCTGCAACCCGAGAAAGACAAAAATGGGACAATGCTGATTACATGTGCATGGGCCACATATTGAATGGTTTATCTGATGGTCTGTTCGACACCTACCAAAACGACGTCACCGCTAAAGAATTATGGGACAAATTGGAGGCAAGATACATGACCGAAGATGTTACAAGTAAGAAATTTCTTGTCAGTCGTTTCAATAATTATCAAATGGTTGATGGTTGTTTTGTTATGGAACAATTTCGTGATATTGAAAATATGCTGAATCAATTTAAGCAATATGATATGAAAATGGATGAAATGATTGTGGTATCCTCCATAATAGACAAACTTCTTCCATCTTGGAAAAACTTTAAAAGAAGTCTAAAACATAAGAAAGAGGAAATATCTCTTGAGGCTTTGGCAAATCATCTTCGTATTGAAGAAGAGTATCGAAAACAAGATCAGAACCTAAATTCTGAAAATGCCAAAGTACATGTTACGGAGGAAGTACAGACTACTAAACCATTCAAGAGAAAGTTCAATCAGACTGATAGAGCACCTAAGTTCAAAAAGAAACAAAAGGGCTCATGCTATTATTGTGGAAAGCCGGGACATTTCAAGAATGAATGTCGATTTTTAAAGAAGAAATCATCTTCTAAGGCTGATAATAACAAAAAGTTCGTTGCAATGATATCTGAAATTAATATGGCACAAGATGATAATACATGGTGGATTGATACCGGAGCAACCAAACATGTGTGCAAAGACAAAAGCATGTTCACAAAGTTCACACAATGTGAAAATGACAATGTCTTGTACATGGGAAATTCTTCCACCGCAACAATTAAAGGCAAAGGGTCTGTTGAACTACAATTCACTTCTGGAAAGGTTTTAACCTTAAATAATGTATATTATGTACCAGAAGTTAGGAAAAATTTAGTGTCTGGAAGTCTGTTGAATAAGTTTGGTTTCAAACTTGTTTTTGAGGCAGATAAGTTTATTTTGTCTAAGGGAGGAATTTTTGTGGGAAAAGGGTATATGTATGAAAGCATGTTCAAACTTAATATTATTAATAAGAATAAAAATACTATTTCTACTTATATGGTTGAATCATTTTGTTTGTGGCATTATAGATTAGGTCATTTGAATTATAGAAAATTGAATGACATGTATAAATTAGATTTAATTCCTGTTTTTAATAATAATATTGAAAAATGCAATACTTGTATGTTGACTAAAATTACAAGAAATCCTTTCCCTAAGGTTAAAAGGAAAACAAAATTGCTTGATTTGATACATAGTGATTTATGTGACTTGCATAATACTCCTACATTAGGTGGAAAGAAATATTTTGTTACTTTTATTGATGATTGTTCTAGATATTGTTATGTATATTTATTGCATTCAAAAGATGAAGCGCTTGATAAATTTAAAGTTTATAAATCTGAAGTTGAACTTCAGTGTGAATCATTTATCAAGTACTTAAGATCGGATAGAGGTGGAGAATACTATAATCCAAGTTATTTTGAACTCACTGGAATTGTCCATCAAGTTTCAGCCCCTTACACACCACAACAAAATGGTGTAGCTGAAAGGAAAAATAGAGTCTTAATTGAAATGGTAAATTCAATGTTATCATATTCAGGTCTTGGACAGGGTTTTTGGGGAGAAGCTGTTCTAACAGCTTGTCATATATTGAATAGAGTTCCTAATAAGGAAACTAAAATAACCCCCTATGAACAATGGAAGAAAAGGAAACCAAACCTTAATTATTTAAAGGTTTGGGGTTGTAGAGCTATTGTAAAAGTTCCAACACCTAAATGTAAAAAGTTAGGTGAAAGAGGAATTGAATGCATATTTATAGGTTATGCACATAATAGCAAGGCATATAGGTTCATAGTAATTGAACCAAATGATTCAATTTCAATTAATACGGTTATTGAATCAAGAGATGCTATTTTTGATGAAAATAGATTTAATTCTATATCAAGACAATTACAACCACAACAATTGATTCATTCTTCAAATGAGAATGAGATTCCATTGAAACAAATTGATAATAATGATGAATCTTGTCAAGAATTAAGAAGAAGTAAGAGGATTAAAAAGGTCAAAGATTTTGGACCAGATTTCATTATGTTTCTTGTAGAAGGAAAAGGTGAAAGTATATGCAATAAGATACCTTATTGTTATAATACCGAATCTGATCCTATTACATTTGAAGAAGCAGTGAAATCTCAAGACTCTGCTTTTTGGAAAGAAGCAATAAATGATGAAATGGATTCAATAATGGGAAATCAAATTTGGATCTTAGTTGATCTTCCACCAGGTTCCAAACCAATAGGTTGTAAATGGATCTTCAAAAAGAAAATGAAGGTCGATGGAACCATTGATAAATTTAAAGCAAGGTTGGTAGCAAAAGGTTTTACACAAAGACAAGGTATTGATTACTTTGATACCTATGCTCTAGTAGCAAGAATTGTTACAATTAGACTATTAATATCACTTACCTCTATATATAATTTGGTTGTTAACCAAATGGATGTTAAAACTGCATTTTTAAATGGTGAATTGGAAGAGGAAGTGTACATGGAGCAACCGGAAGGATTTGTTGTTCCAGGACAAGAGCATAAGGTATGTAAGCTTGTTAAATCTTTATATGGGCTTAAACAAGCACCAAAACAATGGCACCAAAAGTTTGACAAGGTTGTTTTAGCTAATGGCTATAAAATAAATGAATCTGATAAGTGCATATATAGTAAATTTGATAATGGAAAGGGTGTTATAATTTGCTTATATGTAGATGACATGCTCATTTTTGGCACAGATTTGGAACAAATAGAAAACACAAAGAAATTCTTGTCAAACAACTTTGCTATGAAGGATATGGGTGTAGCAGATGTTATTCTTGGGATTAAAATAACCCGAGATGAAAGCACTATAGCTTTATCACAATCACATTACATTGAAAATGTGCTTAAAAAGTTTGATCTTTTCAACTGTATACCAGCATCTACACCCATGGATCCTCAATTAAAATTAGTATCTAATGCTGGTAGGAAAATTGATCAATTGAAATATGCAAGTCTAATTGGTTGTCTTATGTACATAATGACTTGTACAAGACCAGATATTGCATATGCTATTGGAAAATTGAGTAGATACACAAGTAATCCAAGTAGTTTGCATTGGCAAGCTTTAAATAGAGTACTTAGGTACTTAAAGAAAACTATTAACTATGGATTGTGTTATAATGGATATCCTCCAATTTTAGAAGGGTATTCGGATGCTAGTTGGATTACAAGTTTGGAAGATCATGCATCTACTAGTGGGTGGATCTTCATTCTTGGTGGAGGAGTCATTTCTTGGGGTTCCAAGAAACAAACATGTATTACTGATTCCACCATGGCAGCAGAATTTATTGCATTAGCCGCTGCATCTAAAGAAGCAGAATGGTTAAGAAATTTGCTTTATGATGTACCTTTATGGCTTAAGCCAATTTCACCTATTTCTATCCGTTGTGATAGTGAGGCTACTCTAGCAAAGGCATATAGCCAAGTATATAATGGAAAGTCTAGACACATTGGATTAAGACATAGTTATGTCCAACAATTAATCTCTGATGGAGTGATCACTATTAATTATGTGAGGTCAAGTGAAAATTTGGCAGATCCTTTGACAAAAAGTCTTGCTAGAGATGCAGTAAAAAGGACCTCAAAAGGGATGGGACTCAAGCCTATTAATTAGAGTCACCCATGATGGAAACTCGACTCAACGCTTGGTATAACGTCAAGTCTTGAGTTCAATGAGACAAAGTACATCATTAATATGTGACTGTTAGCACTATAAATAAATCCATCCTAAGATTAAAGTGCTAGGTACCCGTAATGATAAGGGAAGGATGAGTAATGTATAAGGGAAGGATGAGTAATGTACTCTTAATGGACCCATAACATAAATATGTTAGAGTGTTATAATTACGGGAACACTTTTGATGGGATCTACCTATGTGAGTGGAAGTGTGGCCGCTTCTAGGAGCTTAAGGGCTTGGCTCTGACAGCACTCATGAAAAGAGGACATAGACACATGGCTATAATAGTGTCCCTAGATACTATGCATTGACTGATGTTGAAATCATTGTGTGAGATGTGTTCAGTTAATCAAATGGAATAGTTGGTTCAAAGCTTAGTCTACCATACAATTTCGATTAACTTTAACATGTTTTCACTAAGTGAAGGTTCAATCGTAAGACACCTTTATTTATGAAAATTGATTTCCAAGAATATCAAAATCTAAATATTTTGAAAATGGGGGGAGATTGTTGGAATATTTTCAAATATTTATAGTATCCCAATAACTATAAATGAATGGGTGTAATTAATCAAAAGATAAAACTTTTGGTCATTGGTCAAAAGTTATATCATTTGATTTTTTAAAAAAGAATTATAACTATTCAAAAAATATTATTTGAATAGTTACAAAATTAAATGAATAATTATTATTATTTATTTATTCATAAAGACACCTATTGAAAGATGTCTCTATGAAGAGACATGAAAGTTCCTATAAATAGGAATGGGATTTTATTTGGAAATCATATCAACAAATTCTAATATTATTTCTTCTCTTCCTTCATTTTCTAATATTATTAGATTATTCTATAAAGTATTGCTGCAGAAATCCTTTGTAGAAATTGAATTTTTGTTATACATTACTCAGTGCATAGTGGACTATTCTCGTCAGTGCAAAACGCAAATAGTCATTGGCTTTATTGTATCCTCGAGGTTAATTTGCTTGGAACTCGTTTGCACACTGAAGATAAGTGGGGGCGAATATAACCTTAAAGATAGTGGCTTGATACACGCCTTGGAGCCTGTCCTATTTCTTCTTTTTCTTTTCGAGTTCCGATCGTGTGTTCGAGATTTTTCCTTACCGGAGTTTTGTACTAACAGAATGAAGCCTTGAAAAAGGAGAAACTTGGGTTACAAATTGAGGCCATGTACAAAGAAAAGATAGAGAAACATGTGCCAAGGGTGGAGTCAATGGGGCGAGATCATGCTGCTGAGTTAGTGAGAGTACAAGAGTCTTATATGTCGGAAGTAGTAGCAATCAAGCAGGAGTTTGATGAGATGCTGGCAAACCTCGCCCAAGAAATTGTCTATAAAGAAAAAGTTAGAATATGCAAGTTTTTCTTTGGTTGCCAATGACAGTTTGATAGCCACTGTCACAAAAGATGCTAAAACTGAGATAGCAGATAAAATACCTTATGTGCCATGGTACCATATTATGTCACGGGTTACAGATCAAATCCTGTGACGAATATGCAAAGAACGTCTGATGGAAATCAATTGATGAAATAGGGCTCATTTGACCCACTTAAACTGGCCCAATTCATGGAACATGTGGAGAAGCCCATCTAGTTGAAGTCTTAGTGACCAAGTGAAGCACTTAGGGCTACCATGGCAAATAAGGAAACTAGTCTTAGAAGATATGTAATTCGATAATGATTGATTTTGTAATCTTAAAGGATTGAGTCAATCCCTTAAGAATCTCAATTGTAGATAGGCTTTAATCTTCACTGTCGATGTAACTCAATATGTACCGTTGGTTTTGGAGGAGCTCAACTATAAATAGAGGTCTTCCTCCCCTTATTTGTAATCATCCCAAAATACGCAGTTGTAATCTTTCATAGTTATTATTATTGAGAGCATTTACTCAAACACTTGGCTTGCTTTTACTTTTCTGTGGCATTTTCTGTTCTTTTGTTACTATTTTGTTTTGACTTCGTTTCCGCTTTATATTCGGTGTCTTGGAGAATTTCCATTGAGGATTCTCATTTTGTGAGAGTTAGGCTGACTTAGGCGGATTTGAACCCAAGAAATCGCCTATGGTCGTACGATTGTGAGACTAAAGTTTTAGCCTCGTGACAATTGGTATCAAAGCTAAGGTTTTGAAGGCGTTGATTGAGAAGACGAAAGGAGTAGACGAGCAAAATGAGCCAATGGAAACTTGTGAGAGGGCCAAGAAAACTAGTCGACCGAAGGGCATATTGTTGGCTATGGAAAAATGAGTGGTTAATCTCGAGGAGTTCATGAGGGATATGAGGGAGACACTCGAGGTAGTAATGGGACGCACTACAAAGTTGGACCCGATGAAAGAGCAACTTAGGGAAACGATGTTGGAGTCTCTCGGTTCTAATGTGGAAGAGATGCAAATGGTGCTTAATTCTACTATGAATAAACTAACAGTAAGGGACAATACTCTCAAGGTCATGGTGATGGCTTTGAGCACAAGAATTGAAGAGCTCGAAGGAGAGCTTGTTGTATGTCGAGTCATCGTGGGTAGAGGAGTGTTGGGTGCAACACTAAACCGAGAGATAGATGTCTCCAAACCGGATAAGTTCAAAAGGGCAATGTCTGTAAGGGAAGTGGACAACTTCTTATAGGAGATGGATCAATACTTTCGTGTTGTGGGCATCAAGTATGATGATACTAAGGTAAATATTATTGCTAGATATTTTACTGATTTTGCTCTTCTTTGGTAGAGGCGTAGGTCCACAGATAAAAAATATGGTTAGGCTACGATTGGGACTTGGGAGGAGTTCCATAGTGAATTCAAGGGGAAGTTTTACCTAGAGTATGTCGAGGATAAGGTTCTAGTTAAGTTGCGCTGGCTTACACAACAACACATAGTTAAGGATAGGGGTGAGCAAAACTTGATTCGACTCGAAAAAATAAAAAAATTTTGAATTTCGAGTTAAATGAATCGAGTTATTCGAGTCAACTCGAATTTTTTTTTTGAATTTCGAGTTCGAATCGAGTTTGGTTTTTGAATTCGAATAAACCAAATATCAAACTATAATAATTTACATTATTATCCCAAACTCCTAAACCTCTTCACTTTCCTCCCAAAACTTTTACTCCCTCCTACTTTCCCTCCATAACTTTTGCTCCCATCTCATCTCACCCTCTTTCTACCTCAAACCCATCCCTCTCCCATTTTTTTTTTGAATATTCCCCTCCCAAAATTTTACTCTCCCATTTATTTTCCCCTAAAATTTTACTCTCTCAACCTCCAAAACTTTTTATTTTTCCCTAAACTTTTACTTCTCACCCTTTACCCCAAATAAAAAATTAAAATCATCCAAAAAAATTCCTAAATCTAAATAATAATTTTATTTATATCTACAATTTATATTATTAAATTAAATTTTACATTTTGTACTATTTATATTGAATTATTTTATCATATTGACTTTTTATAATTTTTTGCTAAAATTGAATTATTGATGATGCCATAAAATATTCGTGTTAAAATTTTATATTGGTATCAATTTCACATTTTATCTTAAAGATAGTTTTTATTAAAAAATCATATTTTTTACATTTAATATATTTTTTAATTTCAAAATACATAGTGACAATAATCAAAAGATAATTTAAGCAACTAAGCAAGCAAAGAAGTTAAACCGTATATAAAATATTAACAAATAAATTATAAGGGGATGAAAGCTAATAACAAATTTGATTACGGTGGATGACATTGATTACAAGGACCTAAAATATATATTTTTTAATTTAACTCGAACAAATATATTCGATTCGATTTGATTCGATTCGAATTCCATCTCACTCGACTCGATTCAAGAAAATTTTAAATCGAGTTAGGATGATAAAATATGATTCTTCAACTTGATTAACTCGAAATTTTTTCATTTGATTTGATTCGATCGAACGCTCACCCCTAGTTAGGGAGTATGTGAAGGAGTTTAGTGAGTTGATGCTCCAAATCACTGATTTGAGGGAAAAAACATTCTTCTATTTGATGGATGGATTGAAACCGTGGGTGAAGTAGGAATTGGAACATCGAGGGGCCCTAGAACTATCCAAAGCCATGATCGTGGTAGAGTCCTTAATCGAGCTTGTTCTGAGGAAAGACAAGTTCGAGTCTTCTAAGCCCAAGGAGAAGGGAGGGACGATGAAGAAGGACAAACTAGGTATAACAATGGTAATAGTGGTAATGAGAAACCACAAAATAGGAAGGGGAAACCCAACAACCCGCAGGAAAAAAAAAGAGCGAGATAAATTCCTGACTTTGCAGAATAGACTGAACCAACTCTTGAACCTAACATGACTACCCCAATGTTTAGAACTCATTCGCTTAGCCCAAATCTTCAAGATGAGTTGTCAAAGTTGATGGACTTATTACAGTATATGCAGTGGCAGCAACAAGCTTATTGGAGATACTAAAAAATACAGGATGACTCAATTAGATATGCTTTTAAGAAAATATTTCACAACCCGTTTGTTTTTGCGCCTTAATTTCCAGACTTTATATTCGATCCATGGACTCCAATGTCGAGGAAGGAACAAGGCAATTCAAGTAAAAATAAGGACGATGAAGCAAAAGATGGGTCGGATTCTAAGGGATCTGCAAATAAATAAAAAGGGGGATCTTGTCTTTACTTTATTTTACTTTTTAGGATATTTTAAGTTTTTAGTTTTAAGCTTTTAGGATATTCTTATTTCTCGCATAATAAAAGAAGAGGTTGAAATCATTAATAAAATTGAACAATTTGCAAAATAAAAATGTGGCAATATATATGTACATGTCTAGGATTGAATCTATCTAGGAGAAGCTTGGTATTTAAGTAGTCAAACTTGACTCACCCCTTTTTCCTGGGATCCTACCTAGCATACAATATTAATTCACTTCTATATTTGCGTTCCTTCTATATATTGTTTTTAATAATGAAGACATTGATCATCGTAAGTAGGGGACCAAAAATTGAAATTGTTTTTTTTTTCAGAATTCATTTTTCCTATCCAATTATGATCAAGTTATATTTTACTCAAAAATTTAAATTTTTGTTAATTATGTTAAACTTTAGTATAAATAAAGTTATATTATCTCAATATTTGTTATGTTAGCTGACTTATGACATAAATGTTACTCTTAATAAAGTACGCAAATCAGACCATGAAATTTTTAATTTCTTAGAAAAGCTAAGCATGCATGAAAGTTTAGGTCTCTATAATTGACTTAGTAATTTCTTGAGGCGAAATCTTCGGAGACATGGAATTTTGAAAATTATTTAGGCAGACTTTGTTTGAACCGTTTAAGCCTTTCAAGTCAACCTTAATGAATATTTATCCCAACCCAACTTTGAGACTATATGGCCTGATTTTATTCAAACCTTGCAATAATAAGCCATTCATTATCTCATAATTATCTTTAAATTTGTCCCAAACACTAGACTCAGTTTATCTAGACTATTCTCTAAAAATAAGTTTGGGGGAGTTGAGAAGAAGTATCAAATGCTCAAAAAATTTGTGGTACATGCGGTAATATGCTCGAATGTGTGAAAAAGAGAGAGAGCATATGTAGTAATAAAAATAGATGTACAAGGAGCATGTGTACTCAAGTGCAAAATTAGTTGGTGAAGTTGGAGGTATTTATTCCGAAGGTCTGATGGAAACTAAGTCTAGGGTTTTTAGCTTAAAATTATCTATCTTTTACCTACCCTTAGCCAAGCTACGTTACAACCTATTTAAAATACCTATTGATTCAAATTTATATGGTGACTACATTAGTGGAGAGAAATTGCAAAACTCACCTACCCCTAGCCAAGCTACGTTACAACCTATTTAAAATACTTATTGATTCAAATTTCTATTGTGACTACATTAGTGGAGAGAAATTGCAAAACTCAACTTATGAAGGCATAATTAAACTTAGGGATTGCAACTTAGTCTTAAATAAGGAAATAAGAGTTAAATGGTATGAATTTAGTATATATTTATTAAGAAAACATTTAGTTATTCTTGCTGTCATGGTAATAATTGAGAATAATTTTGAGCAATATGTATACTTAAGTTACATAGTTTCAAAATTTTTGTTCTTGAGTATAATTACACTAAACTCATAATTGTGGGAAATGATTTTTGAAGAAATTTTTCAAAGGTTATTTCTTTAAAATTATTTTGCAATTTGTGCATTACTTGGGACGAGTAATGAATTAAGTTTGGGGTGTGGAAACACAAAATTATATAGACTTTTTCAACACCTTTTGAGCATTAATTCATACAAGTTCTAAGTAATTTTTGTCGAATTTTATACTTTTATTACTAAATAATTAATTTGATCTCAATTATTAAACAATGTAATCACCTTGCATAACTTATAAGATTGTTGTGATTATAATATAGGAATATATTTAATTCGCTCTGTCTTATACTTGCTTATGAAAATTGATTGATTAATCTAGCAACAATGGATGTTCGAGATTGTAGGAACCCACGGCAACATGTCCACAGTTGGGGATACATTGAGGACAACACCTCGTTAACATATTTTATTAATTTTTTTCACAATTTTGTTGATTTTTATTGTACACAAATTTATTCCTTATCTTTTTTTTTGTACAAAATATGTTCATTCTTTTGTATACCTCACAGATTGTTTAGTCGCATTAAATGTTTTACTTTTAATTTTTCATAGAAATTAAGTGATAGATAATTTCTACCGCATCAAATATTGTGCTTGCTATGGTGAAATAACGAATAATGATAAACCAGGTGTAATGGGTAGGTTGAGGCTCTCTCTCAAGGTATCGAATTTAATTTTTGGGTATAGTTTATTTAATATTATTAAATTATGAGTTGATTTACATTGTAATAATTTACCTCTAAAATTTTATAAAATTATCATTGAATGTTTGATATCAAATATTATGGATGGAAAATTTCTATACAATATACATTACAATTTAACAAAGTAAATTATGAGTTGCAACACAAATATATAAAAAATGACCATATTTTATTGATACCAATTATATTTACATCACAAAAGTAAAGGAAAAAAATCATTGGCGTCGTCAGCCCAAATGTGTGCAACAGAACGGTGGTTGACGGTTGCGGATAGGATTTCTTCGTACAAGTTGGGGTGTCGGCTTCTCCTCTTCATCGTATTCATTGTCTTCATCTTCACTTCGACCTTCTTCTTCAACTTCATCTCCTTCCTCTGTGGTTGAGTGTGGTTCCATCCTCGTCTCTCGTCGTGTCTCCTCCATTCTACAATAAGGTAGTTGCAAAGATAAGCCACATTGATAAAATAATAACGCGGGGGGGGGGGAGGGGGAGGGGTGTTTGCAACACTATCGATGGATAAATGTATGGTGTCACATAAGCCAGTTACACATAATATCCAGAAATCGTTGTTGTTGGTGGATACGTCGGCATTTGTGTTGGCATCGATATCGTCATTGGGGCGTAATATACTGGGGATGGAGGTGTTGCGAAAAATACACCTAGAGGAGGTGTAGATGCAAGATGTTGCAATGGTGCATAATGCGGTGCTTGTGTAAAATAAATGGGGTTAGGGAAAGTAACAAGAAAATATAGAGTGAACTGATCGAGATGTGGTGCAGACATCGATACCTCTTGTTGGGTTGGAGCTGATGATGAACTCATCATGCCATGTGCATCGGACCTATGATTCTGGGGTGGTCGTCGTGGCCTCCTTGGACGAATTTGTTTACTCCTCTCCTCCATCGACAATAGATATGGCTTCTCGGTGTGTTGAAACCATGGCATGTACTCCACAGAGGTAGTCGTCTCTGGTGCAAAAAAAGGTTCGCACATGGGTATGAGATCATTCCTATGATCCCAATGTAAATATATTCCTTGTGGAATTCCCACCAATTTTCGTCGATTTCCCCCCGCAAGTCAAGCTTTTGCAGTGCTTCGGTGTCTTGCAATGGCGGTAGAATATTTTATTTTCAGCCAAATTGTCGCATCACTTGATCAAATTCATGCATCTCTACCGTCGTGTAAACTATCAATGGCTCCTTCGCATCTCACATACTCCAATTGGCCAAATATTCGGGTGGGATGCATTGTGCGATTGTCGGATCAGCGTATGACATCCATTCAAACTATAGGACACAAGTATAAATTTTGTTATTTACAAAATATTAAATTCCAAATCATTGCATAATTATTATATGTTCGAAAATTTCAATAACTAATCTCGGCTTTTAAGCGTTGATCTAACAGAAGCTAGATATTTTCGAGCTATTCTAGTAGTCCCACATAACTCGACCCAAAGTTCCACCTACACAAACCATATGTTAATTCAAACATATAATAAATAAACAAAATTTACTATGGTAACTATATGATAATCAAATGAATTTTACCTTGTCACCAATGGTAATGTACAAGGGGTGTCCACTTGGGGACGTAAAAATGGTAGTCCCCACCATGCTTATGACTACAGCAAGAGCAGACAATTACCGATGACATCTTATCTGGTTCTATCGTCCAGCACAACTCTCGATACAACGTGGGCAACACGGTTAATCCCCAACTCAGTTGACTGCATTCTTTGAAGTTGACCGGATGTAGTAGCCACCTTATGTGTATCAAAGTTTAAGATTATCGAGCATTAGAATGCCCCCGATTATCCGTAGGATGAATACTCGGGCGTATTATTCTTTTTTTATGGCAGTCACGTGCTTATCAAGTTCATCGAAATTATCTTTCAACCATTTCATCTTTAGTCGGTTACCTTGAAACTTATTCAGCACCTTCCCTAAAAATGTCTCGCAAAGGTCTTCCTCATCGGGAGCAACCATTGCCCCCGTAACAACTCGCCCATCCACCGATAAATCGAGTTGTAAAGCTACGTCCTCGAGTGTGATTACACACTCACTACATGGAAGATGAAATGTATGTGTCTCAGGTCTCCATCTTTCCACCAACACGTTGATAAGTGTGGGATCCAATTTACAACCCCTGAGCATACGAAACGCATGTAAGAATCCCGCATCTTGCAAATGACAACGAATTTCATTAGGTGCGCTCTTTGATAAATTGTGTATGAACACCTCCAAAACTGATCATCCGCCTATTTATATCAACCAAATATTTTAAAATTAACTTAATTAAAATTAATAAAAATAAAAAATTTCCTTACCATTATTGATTGCGCAGCGGAAACGTGTTTGTCGTCGAAACGAATAAGAGAACTTACTCGTGAAAAATTAATCAAAATGAATAATTTATGAAATAATAAAATAAAACTAGAATACTTTTATACAAATTTATTGTAAAATTTGGAACTAATTTTGAGAGAACGAAGAGAATCAAGAGAATTAGATTTGAGTGAAAAGAGTGAAAAATAGTTTGGGTACATATAAGAAAAAAAGTTACCGTTGGGCCATTTATAATTTTACTGTTGGTCGGATTTGAAATTTGACCGTTGGGGGAAATCACGTACAGCTAAACGCGCTTTCCTGCCAAGAGGAAAATACATCCAACTGAGCACGCTTACTCTCTCTCCAAAATCAACCTATTTCCCTAAATTAAAAAAAAAACCAGTCCTTTTTACCGTTAGTCATTAACAACATAAGCTTCTCTGTTCGATTACGATTAATTTGAAATTTTTTTAAAAAATAACTGTTCATTTGCTTAAAAAATGAAAAAACAGGAAAGCAAAAAGCGGCCGGCATTAAAAACTAAATTTATTTGTCATTATTCATGTCAAATATGCCTTATCATTTGTCATTATGTATGTCAACGTTCATATTCCGAATTTAATCCTCCTTTCGCTACCTATTGATAAAAAAATTATCAATACTTAATACACATGACAAATTAAGATGTGTAATATTAATTAGCCTCAAAATCACACGTCCCAAAACACCTTTAAAATGGGGTGAATTTTATACATAAATGACACTCCATCCATCCATCCATCCATCCATCCACTACAATTTGTTTCAGGTACAAAGCAAACCCAAGCCTAAACACAGAAAAAATAGTTAAATCAATGGAGTCTCCATCCATTTGAATTTGAGTCTCAAGCTTCAAGGACATAAATTGAACTAAGGGATAGGATGAAACATCTAAGGGTTGGGAGAAAGACTAAACAACAATGATCATATTTATTATATATAATAATTGTTTTACTATTTTGGCAACTGAGAGAAGATATGCAAGAGTGGGAAGAAAAACAATCCTAGACCTACACCCCCCAAAAAGAGAGACGATGAGAAAAGATGGTGCAAACTGCTTGCTGCAGAAACATAAAGGGCATGTCAGATTGGCCTTTAAGCTCTATTTTCTTTTCTTCCGCGATTGAATTCAGATGTCGCATTAGCTTTGCTTCAGATTTGAGCACGCATTTGTTTTCTCAATAGTGAGGAGAAGAGATAAAACGTGGTCCAATTCAACATCAAGATTTCTGAAATGTGCGTGAAGATACTCCATGTAGAAGTCTAACAAATCCCAAGAAACTAAGCTTCCCATCTGAGTGTCTAATCCAATCTTGAAGAACAACGTGAACCGGCACTGATGAGCTAAGTCCAAGTTCCTGGAACATACCCAAATAATATACCCTTTAGCACTACAGGACATGAGATTCGGCAAGCCTTGGTTGTCCCTCAAAAATTTGTAAAATAAGACTCTTCAAATATCTGGCAAAATTACTCAGTTCAATGGCACTTATCAGCAAACTATGCTCTTGGTAATCAAAATATAGGACAAATGGAAGAATCTCAACTGAGTGCTCTATATGTCTCTCATCTTAATGTTTTGCTGCAACAAAATTTTCTCAAATACTGAAATCCAGTTTAGGGTTCAACCATTTCTTTTTAATATACTGCCCTAAATTATTGGGCATATAAATCCCTATGTTCCCCACATCCTAAGCCATGTTATAGGTAATTGCCTTCAATTTTACAACACCTAAGCCAGGAATACTATGACAAAGAAACAGAGAGAGACAAGCAGGGAAGACTTACCGAGGCAAGTTCCTCTATCATAATGGGCCTGTTTCCGTCCTTATCAAACAAATAATATGCACGCCTTGCATGCTGTTCCCATGTTTCCATTCCTTCTAGCTGATGCACACTTACTGCAGAAGCACAAAATTCTTCGAAGTCCAATTTTCTATACTGAATAGAACTAATCTGCACAATACACAAGAGTAAAACAAGCTGTTAGTATTATCAGTTTGAACATGTTGGAAGCATATTTTATCAAAGGCTCTCCTCAGGGAAAAGGATGAAGTAGATGAACTAGGAAGCTTTACCATGTTGACATAATCAAGGACCCGCGAATCCTTCATAGCATCAGTAGAGTTCTTCAACATCACCTGCAAGTTCCAATCTATTTAGAATGACTTAAAATGGATAAACAATTAAAGGAAACGATTACAGAAAGAACCAGACCGTCTTAAAATTCTGCATCAGAATAAATCCACTTTTGTTAGGCCCTAACAATGAGAATTGTTCCCGGAGATAAGCAAGCTGTGGGATAGTCAACGTCTTTGCAAGAGCCTGCCATAATAGGGAAATTTCATCCAACATACCCATAGTCACCAAGGCTAGTCTTTACATCTTTATATCAAGAAGTGAGGCTAATCTTAAGAAATTTAATAAGTTAAACTGAAATATAATAGAATCATTTAGTGTACAAAATGTCAATAATTCAGCATCTCTCAACTAGTATACCTTATATTATAAGCTCAACCAAGTTCTATTTCATTTTACTTTGTCCTGTAGCTGTGTTAGTGAGTGCCGAGTGTTTGGAAGGAGCACAACAGAAGCACTGAAGTGCTTCAAGTGGTTTCGTTGGATCTTAGGAAACCCAACAGCAAACCAGATGCATTTTTGGCCTCCAAAAAAAATTATAATTTAATTATGACTCACAAGAAAATTTTCTGGCTTTGCCCCTAGCAAGAATGATGTACCGGAAGTATTGAAGAGCACAATAATATCTTTTTAATGTGTCAATTTTCAGGATAATTTCCTTACTCCCTAAATTGGTGCTAAAGTTCGCCCTTGTAAGATATATATGCATATATATATATATATAGAGAGAGAGAGAGAGAAACTATTAATATGGATATTGTCAGGTTCTTATAATTGAAGATACAACACCGCAATATCTATTTAATTTTGATGAAGGGCATTTCTACAGTTCTTGCAGAGTTAGATGATCTAGAAAGTTTGTGTCAGCAAAAGATGAACCTTTTAGGGTATACTTACCCCCAATGCTGCTCTTCGTAGTGTAGAGGAGCCTATATAAGCTTTAACGAGCCTGCATATTATCATATCTGATGGTATCTTTATGTCATGAAAGTTTGCCAACCATGGATGACCTAAGCATAAACATGAACAGTGTTATATTTAAGATAAAAAATAAAATAAACCCCTCAAGTTGATCATCATTATAAATAATCATACTTTCAGGTGGAGTCTACTTATGGAAGAAAAATTGTAACAGTACTTTCTATATTCATATCATTTCCTTGAAAGATGGGAAACTAGTAAAACAACTGGAACTTCGAGTGCCCTCAGATAATTGTTGTTACTCTATACAAGGTGAACAAATTGGGATTAGCGATATAAATAGTTTGAGCAACTTACTCAGAGCCTGAGCAGCAGTTAGTCTCTTACGGTAGTCCTTGTTCAACAATCTCTTTACAAAATCTATCGAGTCAGGGGATAAAGATGGCCAAGGGGCTTCATCAAAGCTTGGATCAGCTTTAAGGACAGCTCGAAAGATGCCAGATTCTGTTCGTGCCCAAAATGGTCGACTTCCACAAAGAAGTATATAAGCAATTACTCCGATACTCCACATGTCAGCCTCAGTCCCATACGATCTATGTAGTACTTCAGGAGCAACATAATATGCACTTCCTACGATATCATTCAATCTTTCATCTGGAAAATCCTACAATAGGTCAAAACCCACCCTTTGAACAGAAACAGAGAAACACCAACAAGTAGTTCTAACCTGGCTTCACATAGTCTGAAAGTCCAAAATCAATTGCCTTTAGAGGAGAACCCTCATCTTTAGTAGTGAAAAGAAAATTCTGAAACCAAAAAATAGCACATTAGTGTCACCATCATATATGGCAACCATAATGTGAGAATTATCACGCCAAAATGAACATTTTATCATTACACATCTAATTAAATAACTTCACAATCCAGTTCTGAAACTCCATTCACTCATTGTATTCTAGATGGGAATTTTCAAATCAAACAATATACTGTAACAATTTATGTCCCTTTAAATGAGAGAACACTAATAGTGATGATGAAAAAGTAAACACGTGGTTTCTAATTTGGTGACTAATAAGCATCTGACAAAGAAAAGGTTGAGATCCTGTCCCTTATTTTTTTGTCCATCACATTCAAATACACTAACCATCGTCATTCATGTGTAGGAGTTCAAAGGCTGCAGAAGTTCAAAACATAATATAGCCAAATGAATAAAGAGATGCTTTATGAGAACTTCAGGCAGGATTTTAAAGCAAGTGCACTTAAAACCCAAGACTGACACGGTGGGAAGAGATTAAAATGAAAGTCAACCAAGAAAAATATATCTGTAGCAGTTCGCTAGAGTAATTCTTCAGAAAATCGAAGTAGCAACTCATCCTGAAAAGGATTAAAGCATTCAAATATTAAACTCCATTATTATTAAATAGAGGGTGTAGAAAAGAATAGCCGTTAAGCATATTATAACCACTCTCACAAAGGCCAACCACATTGTTGCAATGCAAATTTAGAGATATAAACAAGGTGAATCAGGCTTCCACACTATTTACTTTTCTTTAATAGTTCAATTAGTCCTAGGATGGAGATCATGAAACTTGATGTTCAGGGTGACAAAGAGCATGGTCATAATGCCTGACACGAATGAGTCAATTACCTCAGGCTTAAGGTCACGGTGAACTACACCTTGAAGATGACAAAAGGCCACAACACTTAAAATCTGAACCATGACAGCCTTAGCATCTTCTTCAGGGTATTTTCCACCCCTAGAGAGCACAAGCAAAATCCACACTCTCAGAAAGTTGTAAAACAGGTCAAACATTTTACAATAAAAGAAAAAACTAAGAGGAGCACATGTACCTTGAAAGTATTCTATCTAGAAGTTCGCCACCCTTGCACAATCTGAAAACCATTAAAAGTAATAGGGAATAAGCTCCAGAAGTGTAACGAGTAGATTTTTTCAGCCGAAAGAAGAAAGAGAAACAGGAGAAAAGAAGACATTAAGAACAACAAGCCATCATGTAATGGAAACAAAACAACCTTCTTTCATAATTTGAGATTTGCTATAATGAATGTTTCCAGGTAGAAGGATATGCTTTGACCAGATGTGAACCATTTGGTTAACTAATTTCATGAATAATATCTAAAGCAGTTACTTAAAAGCTTTAATATCGTTTAAGGTTTACAGTCTCATACAAATTGACTGTATAGCTGTTAAACTCCAAAGCTATTGCTGATCACTGAAGCGCACAGTGAAAATCATTTTGGAGAAAATTGGTTGCATCTATCAATATGATTTGCGTGCCTTACTTCCCATGGAGTCTAAAATAGAACAGTCCATCACACGATTACAAAATTATAAGAAAAAAGCACGAATGTAAGACAATGAAAGCTACATTAAGAAAATCCTATCGGCTCAAACTTACTCCATTACTATGTAAACATTTTCATCATCTTCATAGGCATCATAGAACTGAACCAAGTTCTTATGACCAGTTAAAGCTCGTAGTATCTTCACCTCTCGTCTTACATCCTCTATGGCAATTGCAGTGGTCATCTGCATTGTGTCAGAATAGAGCTCGTTAGTTTTTAGAATAAGTAGCCAAGACAACTGTCTCTATTACAAACTGTCATCTCTCAAGTCATGCTAAATTATCTGGAGGGCATATATAGGTCCTGCGAAGTCCTAAGACTGGAGGAGGAAATAAAAAACATAACACGTCTAGGACCATAGTTCACTATAATCTAATTTGAAATGTAATAATAACTATACAAAAAGAATGCTGAGAACCCCTTGATTTAACAGACAAATACAATATTAGCAAACAAAAACTGCTTTAGCATGAATTGGATATAATTACCAATATCAGGAACCGAGCTGAATATAACTGATTGAAGATAATAGGATCATATGATAAATGGAACTATAAACAAAATCCATCAAATCCAAATACTTTCCAACAATCAACAGCTAAACGGGTGATATCAAAGCAACAAAATGGATATCTGAGATACAGCTGAAGAGTTAATAGAGTGGTAAGATTATATTTAGATCAAAAGATCCTTAATCCCTGAAAATTACTTATCAATGCAAATGGAAAATTGACCAAAAAAAGAGAGAGTAAAGTTAAGATGAAAATTAGACCTTGGACTTAGGAATAACTTTGACAGCGGCGTCATTGCCTTTGAGGCTTCCTTTCTTGGCCTTAGCGGAGCAAGTATATCCAAAATGTCCACGCCCCACTTCCTCACCAAGCTCATAATGAGACGTAAAATGCTTCGAAAACCCAAAACTCTTATTCAAACCAACCTCACACTCACTTCCTTCAGGGATTGAGGCCTCGTTAGGCTTAATTGAGCCATGCCTTCTTGCCAGCAATGACTTGATATGCTTTGCAGGAGAGGGGGGAGGGAATGGCCGTTTGAAGAAGCGAAGAGGAGTAGAATTCACACTGGGTACAGCTGGGGATGTCTTGAAGAGGCTGGGCAATGGACTTGGACTGTAAAATGGGAAATTTGATGACTTTGAGGAGTTGGAATTTGGTGCTGCATCCTTTTCAGCTGGGATTGAGATGTCCCTTGATTGCTTTTGTTGGTTTTCAATGGGTTTTCCATGGCAGAGTCCCATTATAGGAATTAGTCCCCCAGAACCAAATAATAATAATAATAATAATAATAATAATAAGTTCAACTCTTTGATCAAGAAAAAAAAACACTAGGAAAAGGGCAAGAAATCAAACGGAAAGTAAAAAAACTGAAGAGAGAAAAAAGGATTTAATCTGGTGTGTTCTTGAGGTGAAAACACACTTCAGCTTCACTGTTCGATCCAAGGAAAGGAAAAAAAATATGTATAAGCGGGAAAGATCAAGCACAGTAAAAATATTTCAGAAAAAAACCCAAGAAAATTCCAAAGCAAAAAAAAAAAAAAAAGAGTACCCAAGAAGGAGAATTTACTTTAGGGAAAAAAAACTAATAAGTAAAAAAAAGCAATTCAACTTTACTGATCATACAAAAACAATGCCAGAAGGTAGTGAAGGAGGAGCAGAATTTTGGTTTGATGGAAGAAGAAGAAGAAGAAGAGAATGAAAGAGTAAAAAAAAAAGAGAGAAAGAGAAAATATTACTCCACCAACAAGGAAAGAATAAGGAAGAGGGAAAAGATGAGAGAAAGAAATAAAAAAGGAAAAGGGAAAGTAAGGTAAAGATGCTTAGCAGAGGCAGCAAGAAAAGCAGAGGAAAAAAAGAAAAAAGGAAGAAACGGAGGGTTGTTTGTGTAGTGCTTTTTGTAAGCTTTATTTTTTGTTAATGGGGGATGTTTTTCTTTTTCATTGGTTTCCCTCAATTAATTGAATGGTAGGGTTGGGGTATTTGGATATATCCAGCCTGTCCTTTTTGCTTCCCATTTACATTTCATAGCTAACTCCTATCGATGTATTGCATACCATCCTGAAATACTTAAGATATTCGATATCGGTAAAATACAGATGTGAAAAGTGCAGGGAGTTTTGATTTGAAGGAATGCGGCAGCCCTTTTTTTATTCATCTCTGCTTTGACCTACTTTTTTTGTTCATTTGCTATTTTCCCCCCTTTTCTCTCTCTTTCTTATAATTAATTGTAATGCATGAAAAGTTTATGAAGAAATCAAAATGTTGAGAGCATGTGTGATAATAATTAGGACGCAATTATTTAATGAGTATTGTTGCATGAACAGTTTGTCAAACTCCCAAGATGGTTGAATTTGCAGATAGACTTTTTGCCAACCTAATCATGTTGAAAAAACCGTTCATATATAATATTGGTGTTGATTTGAATGAAAATGTATTACCAGCTTCACAAGCAATGTCAAAGCAGATTCATCCTCAGCAGAATTTGTCAAATTTTTGCTCTCTCCTTTTTCATTGTGTTTGGTGTGGTAATAGTTTGAAAAGAAGGCTTAGCTCCAATTTGTTGAATAATCATGGCGGTGTTGAGTTAGAGGACATTGAAATTCCAAGATAAATGCCACTTTTTTATGAGTTCTGATCATGGAAGGTGGCGTTTGCCAAAACAGAACTCCTTTTCACTTTCACCCTTTTAACATTTCATTCCAACTTTTAACTTGCAAATTTAACATTATAAATATAATTTTACTCCATTTTCAAAGAAAAAACAAAGAACAAAGAGGGATGCAATCATGTTTAGCTTTAGTTTCATAGTTTGGCTCACGTTAAATTTTTTTATTATTCATACATAACTTGTGGATTTTTTATTACTTTTTAAAAGTGTTTTTGAACCCAAAATAAAAATAATATAAAATTATATATTTAAATTTATAAGCACTATATTTTAATTATTATTAAAATATAGATTATACATTCAAATTAAATTTTATAAATAAGTAATAGTAATTACTTACAAATATTTAAAAATTATATTTTATATATTAAAAAATTATTAATGAGTTACAATATTTTTTATTTTTTTATTAAAATATCAATGAATTTGAGCTTTATTTAAATGCATGTTTTTTTACTTTACAACCTCATGTGTAAAATGAATATTTTATTTTTCAAAAGCACTTTTTGACTATAATACTAAACACTCAAATTTTAAACAAAGTTTTTTATAAGCGTTTTTTCACTGCACTTTCCAAAAGCAATGAGAAACTAGTCGTTACTTCATATACTTTAATTTTGTAATTTTCAATCCTTAATACTTTTTGAACTTTGAAATTTCAGTTCTTGCCAAATAATAGTTGTTAAATTCATTAAGTTATGTTATTTTCAAAATATAATGCTAAAAACATATTATCATATGTGTAGCATCATGTCAATGTGCTATTTTCACATATTACTTTAAAAAATGCAGTATATGGATCTAATGACTTTCATTTGCATCGAGACTAAAATTTTAAATATCGAGAAATATAGAGATTAAGAATGATCCAATTAAAGAATATGGATACAATTTACAACTTTTTCTAATAGCACCGACTAAAGTAGAACTTAACCACATAGATTTAACTACTATTGTTTGGTTAAGATTAAAATTTTAGAATTCAGAAAAATATACACTAAATTTGACCAAATGCGAAAAGTATATGAATTAAAATTGACCAAAAATAAAGTACATGAACTAAAATTCACAACTTATGTAAAGCACAAGGCCGATAGTAAAATTTAACAAAAATATTTCTCATTTTTAAAATTGAAAAGAAGTGAATATTTCTAATATAATTTAATATTAATAAGTATTGAGTACAATTATAAGACATATAAGAATTTGAATTCGAGAAACTCCCTTTAAAAACCACCTCATAATTCTCAAATTCACCTAAATTTTCTTCTTCTTCTTCTTTTGTTACTAGAATTAGATAATGTTAGTAAAATTAATATAGACATGTTCAAATTTGTCCCATTTAATAGGTTTTGGTTAATTATATTGGACTTAAGACATTTTTTTTTCAAGCTATTCTAATCTAATACAATTTATTATTAATTAACAAAAATAATTTATTTAAACTTAATTTTAAAATATATTACTACTAATATAAATTAACTTTTAATGTCTTCAGATATTGTACCTTTGGCACACAAGTAGAGGTGATCATGGGTTGGGCCGGACTGGGTTTGGATCGGGCCCCAGACAAAATTTTAGGCCCATTTTCTAGGCTCGATCTCGACCCTGCTCGAAATATGGGCCTAAAAATTTATCCAAACCCAAACCCAGCTCGGCCAGGGCCATATTAAATTTTACAACACCAAAAAAGTATATATTTAATATATATATATTTGTCCAAGCCCGAGCCCCGCCCTGCTCGAAATATGGGCCTAAAAATTTGTCCAAGCCCAAGCCCAGCTCGGCCCGACCCATATTAAATTTTACAACACCAAAAAAGTATATATTTAATATATATTTGATTAAAAAGTATATTTGATTAAAAATAAAAAATATATATTTAATATATAATTCAGGCCCAAGCCAAAAAAGTTTTACCCGAGGCCCGGCCTGTTTTCTAAACGGGCCTCGTTTTTTTGCCCAAACCCATATTTCAACCCTATATTTTTACCCGAACCCTCCCATTTTTTGGGCGGGCCATCGGGCTAGGCCGAGTAGCCCAACCCATTAAAAATTTGAATATTTGGTTAGTATTATTATCTAAATTATATTTGAATTCATGTTTACTATAAATAAATTTGAATATCATATAAAGTAATTAATTTGGTTATTTCAAATATCTATTTACTCCCATTCTTATTTCTATTTGATCCAAGTAAGCAACCTATCATTTTTATTATAACTTTTACCTACATCACCTTTTTGTATCTCTTTGTACAATTAATATTTTAACAATTTAACTGTTGAATTTATTATTCCGTTCATATAGATTATACATGTCAAATTTTATGTAAATTAAAAATTTATAATTATTTGTTTTAGATAAAAAAATTTAATTGTTCAATAAATATTAATATATATATATAGTATTTTAGCTCAATATGATAGAGATGTTGAATTGGTTTAAAGATCTACATGCATGACAAGTATAAGTATATCAATAAATTCAACGGTTGGAGCGTTAAAATATTAATTATACAAAGAGATATAATTAGTTTTACACCAGTGTAATTGGATCTCTCCCCTATACAGGGGTGAATCCAAAAAATATTTTAGCAGTGGTCGGAATTTAATTATAAATTTTTATAGATCAAAATATAAATTTATTATTTATTAATTTATAATTTAATCATTTTTAAAGGGCTAAAGTGCAATTTTATCATATTAATTTATAATTTCTTTATTTATAAGAGGATTGAATTGAAAACTTTTTATTTTAAGGAAGGCCAAAATGCAATTTCACTATATATGAACTTATAGGTTCAAAGACCCTGCCTCCCCCTTAAATTCACCTCTATCTCCATATAGAGAAAGATTTTATCTTGTAAATTGGTAGTTTAGTTAGGATATTGAGATCCTTCAATCAATAATAATCCTTATTTACCTCCTAATGATCAACCTCCAACTAACCCCATCCTTGAGCTTCGGTCAAGCACTAGTGCTAAAATGGCTCTAACCTTTTGTGGCGTTTTTAACACAAATGCCACTATAGTTCTAACCTTTTGCGGTGTTTGTTTACTAGCGCCACTAATGTACACATTTTGCGGCATTTTTGGTCCAAACGCCGCTAAAAGTCTGTTTTGCTATAGTGACTCCTCAAGATTAATAGAAAGATGCCATTAGCTAAAATGGCGATATTATGCTTTTTTGTGATAATTTCAACTTTTAAATTGAAGTTTAAAGCTTATCAAAATTCTATTGGATGGCTCTAGTTTTTGCTATTTTGTGCGACACTCCTTTAGGTATTATTAGGAGAGGTTTACTATTGTATTGTGATGTATTTGAGTGAGCGATTTGTGATAAGTGGGGTTTGTATTGGAGTTGCAATTACTTCTTTATAAAAGGGTAGATTGGGCTTAAGCCGATATGTGATTCAGGCAATTGTAGAATAAAATCGTCTACTGGCGAGGCTTTATAGATGTAGAACCATTGTGTCTGAACTGCATTGACAAATATTATATGTTAATTTTGCCCTTACAACTTTACTCTTTGTGTTACTCTGTATTTAACTTTTCTATTCGTTTTTGTTCTAACAACAATCGGAGCGAAACTATTTTTTGAAATATATAAATTATATGATGGAAAAGAAAAGGATTATGAAAAACAATACATATTAGCCCCTTGGGGTTTATTATCAATACTTGTTGTATGATAGTGGTGAGGAGTTTTATTATAGTAGAGGTCCACGTAACACCGAAAACAGAGGGCAAGTTAGAGAATGGATGCTTCTACTTTAAGCAGTTTGGTAGATAAAAAAGAGAGAAATTATTCTTATTCTTTGATACCCTCTTCTCCACCCCATCTTTTGTGATAGAATAAAGTTGATGCTTTGTTAGAGATATTATATATATTTGTAATGTTAAGGCAATGAAATTCCTTTTGTTTTTATTTTTAATAAATAAATAAATAAACACTAGGCTGAATCATAAGTTAACATGGAAGAACATGGGGGACAGATGTTTAAATAGAAGCAATTTGGTCAAATGTTTGTTAAAACCCATTTCATAATAAGAGTGAGGTTGCAATGCTATGGACAATCACCCTCCTTTGCTTTTAATTTTAGTTTTGGTTGAGCCTCAAGTTATGGAATCAATTTTTATTTTATTTTTCTTCAACCCTACAACTTTTTTTTTATCACTATAAAATAGATTGTAATTTGCCAACTGATAAAGAAAATTTAAAATTCAAACTTATGGAATATTATTTTTAATATATTAATCTAGATTCCATATTATTCTTACCATTAAAATGTGTACTCGTGTAAAATTTGATTCAATCTTTTTATTTTTCAATTTAAAAATTCTAGTCCCATCATTATCATCATTGGTAATTTCTGTCAGAATTTGTCAATTTAACATGTTTTTTTCTATCAATCATATGTCATGTCATATGAGGACAAACTAATTAAAATTTTAAGTTAAAAATTTTTTGACAGGAAATATTTACAATTTTAACGATTAGATTGATTTTTTTAAATAAAAAATAAAAAATTTTAATTTTTAACTATTAAATGCAACAACGATCTCAAATTTCTCAAAATCTGAAAACTAACAACATATTTTAACCTATTCACACAACTTAAAATGTTGTCATTATTGGATATAGTCCCAAGTTAAATGTTGACCCTAAATATTAAAAATCCAAGTGTTAGATACCTATTAGACGTGATCATGGGCCGGGCTACTCGCTTAGGAGTAAAGGCTCACTCAAAAAAATGAGAGGTTTGATAAAAAAATATAAGCCCAAAAAATAGACTTTGACAAAAACAAGGATAGCTTTCTAAACGGGTCAAGTCTTAGGTAGGATTTTTTTGGCCCAAGCCCTAATAAACTATTTTGTTGTTGTTTTGCTACTATTTCATTATTATATTTTTACTATTTTTTTGTTATTGTTTAGATATTGTATAACTAAAATATTATTGGGTGTGATATAAATAGGTTTAAAGCTTGAATTAAAGTCGCCTCTTTAATGGGAGGGTCTAGGACAAGTTAACTACGGGTGCATTTGATAAATTATTAAAAATGAAAATTTTTAATATTTAATTCTTTAAATTTCTTTGATAATTATTTTAATTTTTTACTTAAAACAAAATTTTCAACAAAAAAGTGTTGAATAAGATAAAAAGGTTGGTAGCTACATATTCGTTAATGTAGAAAATATTAAGTTTATTTTATTTTATTAAAAAATTAAAATAAATTACCATATTTATCTTTCATTTAAAACTACCCAAAATAATATAAAATAGGGTAAACTAGAAAAAAGTCATTTTTGTTTGCCTCAGATTACATTTTGGTCACTTATGTTTGAAATATCACGTTTTAGTTATTTACGTTATCATTTTGTTATGAAGTGGTCATTTTATCGTTAAACTCCATTACCTCCCTAACGACAGTCCTACATGGTAGTCCAAATGGGTTTTAAATACTAACTTGGATGCCTAATTGCTAGGATGAAAATAGGTTTTTAATCAAATACATTTAATTTGGACTGCCATATAGGACATCCAAGTTGGCATTTAAAACTCATTTGGACTGCCACGTAAGACTGATGAGGGAGGTAACGAAGTTAACGGTAGAATGATCACTTCATAACAAAACGATAACGTAAGTGACTAAAATGAAACATTTCAAACATAAGTAACTAAAATATAATCTAAGGCAAACAAAAGTGACTATTTTTGTAGTTTACCTTATAAAATATTATATTAATAAGATTAAAATTAAAAAATAAATAATATTTTAAAAATCAATATTTAATTTTATCAAACACTTATATTTACTAAATTATCAAACAATTTTTAATATAAATTTAGCACTTATAAAATTTAACAGCAAAAATCCTGTAATGGCCTAAATTCAAGGTTATCGGAACAGTGGTTTCGAACCACAAATTCGATGAGGAAAAATTTATTTTTCTTATATTTTTATGGTCTACGATTTCACAAAATGATTTCGTGAAAATTTCGTTCAAAAATTTCGACGTTTGGGTACTCAATTTAGTCAAAAGGACTAAATTGTAAAAAGTGCAAAAGTTGAGTTCTACATGTTAGAGGTGTACAATTGTTATGAAACTTTAAATTGGAGGTCCTTATATGGTAATTAGACCATTTTTTAAGTCGGTAGACAAAAATGGACATGAGATTAGTGAAATAGGAAATTTTTAAGTTAGGGGCAATTTGGTAATCTAGTAATAAAAAGAATTAAAAAGGGAAAAAGATGGCCAAAAATATCATCTTCTTCATAGTGAACGAAATCAGCAAAGGGGAAGCCATATTTAGGGTTTTTCAAGGTTCCAATCTTCATAGTAAGTGATTCTAAGTCCCGTTTTTAATATTCTTTACGTTTTTGAGATCCTGGTAGCTTAATTTAGCTTATTCTAGCAATAATTTAACCTAGGGTTTATATTTGGAAAAATAATCATAGGTTAAAAGTGTTTATTTTGATGTTTTGTGATAGAATATGAAGCTAGAAATTATGTTAAACAACTTTTGCTAGTCGATTTTAAGCGAAAACGAGTAAAATCCCATAATCGGTAAAATACCTAATGTTCATAAATATATGTTAGAGTGGGAATTTGATGTTGTCATAGAAGAGAAAATGTTCAGCATGTTATAAAACATAAAAATAAGATATGAAGTTTAATTTCCGAGCCTTGGGGTAAAAGTTTAGGGGCAAAATCATAATTTGAAAAAGTTAGAGTCGAGGGCTGTTTTGATGAATGTGAGTATTAAATAAGTTAAAATTTCTATTTTCGATCAAGAAGAACGAAACTTGAGGTTAGACTAAGGGAAGAATAAAGTTGAAGACTAAGTTGGTGAATTGGGCTATATTTGGTACCGAGGCAAGTTTATGGTAAATAAATGCAATATTTGAATAATTATTACTAATGTTGTTAATTTCCAGCAATTATATATTTATTTTATGAAATTATTTAATGCTAACTCAAAATGATTTTGCTCGTACTTGATTTAACGAGGCCTTTTAACACTGATTCTCTATCATCTCATACTTGAGTTAGCATTAAATAATTTCATAAAATAAATATATAATTGCTGGAAATTAACATCATTAATAATAATTATTCAAATATTACATTTATTTATCGTAAACTTACCTCGGTACCAAATATAGCCCAATTCACCAACTTAGTCTTCAACTTTATTCTTCCCTTTGTCTAACCTCGAGTTTCGTTCTTCTTGATCTAAAATATCAAATTTAACTTATTTAATACTCACATTCATCAAAACAGCCCTTGACTCTAACTTTTTCAAAATTATGATTTTACCCCTAAACTTTTACATAATTACATTTTTGCCCCAAGGCTCGGAAATTAAACTTCATCTCTTATTCTTATGTTTTATAACATGCTGAAAATTTTTATCTTCTATGAAAACATCAAATTCCCACTCTAACATGTATTTATGAACATTAGGTATTTTACCGATTATGGGGTTTTACTCGTTTTCGCTTAAAATCGACTAGCAAAAGTTGTTTAACATAATTTTTAGCTTCATATTCTATCATAAAACATCAAAATAAACACTTTTAACCTATGGGTATTTTTCTAAATATAAACCCTAGGTTAAATTATTGCTAGAATAAGCTAAATTAAGCTACCGGGATCTCAAAAACGTAAATAACATTAAAAACGGGACTTAGAATCACTTACTATGAAGATTGGATCCTTGAAAAACCCTAAATATGGCTTCCCATTTGCTGATTTCGTTCACTATGAAGAAGATGATATTTTTGGCCATCTTTTTCCCTTTTTAATTCTTTTTATTACTAGATTACCAAATTGCTCCTAACTTAAAAATTTACTATTTCACTTATCTCATATCCATTTTTGTCTACTGACTTAACCAATGGTCTAATTACCATATAAGGACCTCCAATTTAAAGTTTCATAACAATTGTACACCTCTAACATGTAGAACTCAACTTTTTCACTTTTTACAATTTAGTCCTTTTGACTAAATTGAGTGCCCAAACGTCGAAATTTTTGAACGAAATTTTCATGAAATAATTTTGTGAAATCGTAGACCATAAAAATATAAGAAAAATAAATTTTTCCTCATCGGATTTATGGTCCCGAAACCACTGTTCCGATAACCTTGAATTTAGGCCATTACAAATCCAGTACTTAAATTTTCAGTTTATCAAGCACACCCTAAGTCTCCTCTCTCATGCATAAAATCATAGTACTTTGTATAATAAAATTATAAATCTATGATTCTATTAAATCTTGAATATAAAATTACATTGAGAACAAATTACTAATTTAAAAATTATAATTATAACTATTTTATTAACAATATTTTTATTATCAAGGGATGATTGTTATTACTTAGTTAAACTTTGGATCCATATTAAATTACACTTATTATTTTAGATTAATTATCCTTAAATTGGTGTTACAATTATATACCAATTAAAATTAATATTTAGCATTATAAATAAATACTTTAGCAAAGCATTTTCGTTCAAATAACATCTAAAAAAATATTGAAAAAAATATTTTAGCATTATTTAATAGGTTTTCTTTTCATCACCAAAAAGGTATGATTTTCATTATTAATTGAGATGCTTAGTTATTACTATTATAATTTAATATTTGATGATTTTACTATTATTTGATTTTAATAATATTACATAATGTAAATGTTGTTTATCAATGTCTTGTGATTTTAATAATATTAGGTTGTTTACCATTGATTATTTTATCTAATTACTTGATATTTTACTATCGGTTGTTTCCCACTTTCTTCTTTTCTTTACTTTTAAAATGTTATTCTATTCTCCCAATTATTTTCATACCCATCTCATTTTCATTTTCTAGATATATTTTCTATTTGCTCATTCTCTATTTTATAGAATAGGTTGTATTATCTCTAATGATTATTTTTAGTGTCATTTCAAGTAGGATCTTTTGTTCAATATTTAAAATAATAAACATTTAATTAGAGCAATTAGATCTGTAATTGTCTTTTTATTTTAATAATTGAGTCGAGCAATCAGATTATGAACTATATAGTTGAGTTTGTTAATTTGAATCAAGTCTTTCTATTTTGTAAAGTTATTGGGGAACTAAATCTTAAGAGTGTTTCTTAATATTATTCAATTGAAAAGGGTTAATTATAGAGATGTTCTCCTAGTTAATTTACAATCCAATGAATGGTTGGTGGTTTGAAGCTATTTTTTTTATCACTATAACCAACTTATTCATTCAATATGAAAATATCTATAACTTGTGATTAATTCGACACCCAAGACTATCATCACACCTGAGATTGGAATTTTTGACATTTGACTTATTATTTATTATTTTGAATTTCTATTATTTACATTTTGTTTTTTTATTATTTTTTGGAATATTTTAAAAAACCTTTCTTTCTTTTTTTTCTCACAGATCACTTAGTCGTTCCCACGATTAAGTCTTAGGGTCCGTTTGATTGCCAGAAAAATGTTTTCCGTAAAATGATTTCTGAAAAATGTTTTACTTTTCTGTAAAATGATTTACTGGAAAATATTTTCTGGTGTTTGATTGAATCTGTGTAAAATATTTTCTGCTGTTTGACAGATTTCCTGAAAATATTTTCCGAAAAAGTTGTTTTTACATATATTAATATATATTATAAAATTTTGTATTTTAAATTGTTTTTACATATATTGCAATGATTTATTTATAATAATACTTAATTATTAAGCTACAATATTAATCGTTATAAATTGAAAAAAAAATGCTTTCTTATTAGTTGGAAAAAAAGTGAAGAGAAATGGCTAAAAATTTACCTTTTTTATTTTATTATTTATTAAATGGGAAGTAAACTTCATACAATACAGCATTCTTGAGCAATAATTAAATTCCCAATAGACTAAACTTGTGATTAATTTGGTCAAAAATCAATCAAAGCTTAGGAGTTTGACACAATTAATTCAACCTTTCTCTATAAAATGAAGTATAAGCTTTATGGTAATCGAACATCTCTCTTAAGATCATCAAATGTTTTGTGAGAGTCAAAATTTCTAATGGTTAACCATTTACAAATGATGAAGTATTGTTGTCTAAGAGAGAGAGTAGTGATATATGTATACCATATAAACATACACTACTTTTTCTAAATGTCTGTACATATTAACAAACTTTAATACAACAATACAACTACATGTTGTTGTCTAAGAGAGAGAGTAGTGATATATGTATACCATATAAACATACACTACTTTTTCTAAATGTCTGTACATATTAACAAACTTTAATACAACAATACAACTACATGCATGGTATTGATCCTTTACCTCCTTTTATGTATGTATATGTACTAGTTGATGTAGAATTTTAAGGGCAAGACTGGCTTGAAGATTCTTCTTAAGTCGGCTCCTTCTTTCATGGGGAAAAAATACTGAATGAAGCTTGAATGAAGAAGAAGTCTCAACAACTTCAAGCTGCGTCATGATGATTGAGAAATTCTATTATACAAGGATACACTAGATCTACGGCCTGCATCAAAAGGAAGTGTAAATATTTAGGAGAAGCTAATTATGTTGCATCAAATATGAAAGTATTAAATCTTACTCGTTGGGCACCCACTATATCAGTGAGCAAAATGCAAACCACCTGGTTCTCCAAAAACTTTGTATGTGACCAATGGCTCGAGAATAAGCTTCACTATTTCTGCTCCATTGATATCATTACAAACTAAATGAGAAAAACAAAGCAAAGCAGAACAATAAAACTAGATGCAATTTAGATAGGAGGGATAAATTACACCATACCATATACCGCATCAGGCGGACATATCAGATCTTGGTCTCCGGCAATTGGTAAGACGGGGACATTGCTTTTACTGAGATGATTCTTGTAAAAGAATGTCCCACTCCTGTCACGCAATCCTCCCTCCTCAAAGGCTGTTGCTAGCTGCAAGAGAAGCTTGGCAGGCACTGTCTCTGTAAATTGTGCTTTAATTGTCATTCATGAAATGGTCCAAAAAAGTAGGAAGTACATAAAATCTAACTGTGCCAGGGTCAAAGGGAGATTTGAAGACTCATTTAAATTATTCTAGACTTGTCAAGGATGTAAGTATCAACGAGAAAGACATGAACGAGCAACTTTAATAGGTTGAAAGGGGAAAAAAATAGGACAAAATTATTTAAGTAGGATCCAACACAAGCTGACAAGCACATGAAAACGACAGCAGAGGAATCATCAACACATGGAACAGTGCCTTCTGAACTGAAAGACCCTACAATTTTCTGTGTACCGTTGTACTTCTAAAGCATTTTGAAGCGTTCATATAATATGATAGTTAAAAGCATCAATGCCAGAGTCTACATTTAGCATTTGTGCATTATCCTGGAAGCCAAAGGTGAAGCATATTTTCTTACTGAAGTTTTCCGTAACAAGCTTTTCAAACAACTTTGGCTGGAACATGTCCGGGGCAGAAATTTGAGGACTCAACCAAGACAGGAGGGAGGGTTAGCTGCAAAAGGATGGGTAGCAGCAAGCAATGTTCCAATTGGAATAACAGGAACATTTAGGACCTGTGCAGGGTCTGCCTACTCACCGAAGAGAAATAACATCAGATTATTGTCAATATATATACAAGCAGATAATAACACTTCACAGAGAAACAATGCTTAAGCAATTTCGCTTCAATAACACTTGTTAGGGGTAAAAGCAGTTTGAGTGACGATCTAGAAGACATATAGTCCAATGATGATGCAAACGTAGTGACTGCTGCCAATCCAGAATCCTTTCCTTCATAACCTTATAAAAACAAGACATTTTAGCACTCCTATATATTGTTCAAGATACAAAGTCCTAATCATACGTGGAAATAAGATCAAGTTGTTTCTGCACATCTTTTAGTGCTGTAGAAATGTTGTTTTGCATATCAAAAGCACGTGCTGGAGATGATCTTTCAGCTTCTTCAATTATATTTACAAGCTTTTCAATTAAATCCGTAATTTGACTGGAAAAATCATATCTTTTTTCTGTTTCTGAAAACCTCTTATTATCTGTACTAGAGGTGCTCATGGGCCGGGCGGCCCGGCCCGACGGCCCGCCCGAAATATGGGAGGGTTTGGGTAAAAATATAGGCCCGAAATATGGGCTTGGGCAAAAAAAGAGGCCCGTTTAGAAAACGGGCCGGGCCTCGGGCACCACTTTTTTGGCCCGGGCCCGGCTCGGCCCGGCCCGATATAATAAATATATTTATTTTTTAAATTTTTTTAATTTTAAAATATTTTTAAAATACTTTTTTTATTATTTTTTAATTTTAAAATATTTTTAAAATACTTTTTTTAATTTTTAAAATAAATTTTTGGTATTTATTAAAAAAATAGGCCGGGCCGGGCCGGGCTTGGGCTTATGATTTTTTTCTCGGGCCGGGCCTGGGCAAAATTTCAGGCCCATATTTCGGGCCGGGCCGAAATTTTTTTATGGGCCCGGCCCGAACTCGGCCCGGCCCATGAGCACCTCTAATCTGTACCCTTACCATAAAAATCCTTCCTCTGAGAAATAGAATCTAAAGGGTCTATATATTGTCCAAAATCCATTCCTTGTGTACTCAATCCAGCGCCTCTGAGTTCAAGAATCCAGGTATCATATCCTTGACCGCACATGAAGCGTGCGAACGAGGACTAAACATGAATTTGCATCATCAATAGACTTAAAAACAAGAACCCAAAGAAAGTTAAAAGCCTAGAAATGACAATCCAATAGAAGAAACTCTATAAACAGAACAAGCGTAACCCCATAAAGCCATAAGCTACGAAACCATAATCCAATGGAAGAAAAGTTAAGAACACCGAGAAATACAATTAAAAGCTAAAAATTAATAACAAAAAGAAACCCATAAAAGCTATGAGGTTTAGAAAATTACAAACCCATCACGTAGAAGCCTGGAAATTGCATTAATTCACCAACAGAAATAATTCAATGAGAATGAAGAATGGATTGGAATTCGGGTACAGGGTCGGAGCAGGAAGGATTGAGGGAATCGAAATGAAGAATGGATTGGAATAGGAGAAGCCACAGAAAATAAGTAGAAATGAAAGTGGAAATAGAAAACATACATTTCTAAAAAAAGTCTGCAAAGAAATTTTTGAAGCTGAGACGATGAGAGCGTAGAGAAGGAAATGGAAAATGTCTTACGGAAGGAAAATCGGAAAGACATTTTCCAAAACTAAGGAAGTGATTTTACTCGTATTTGTAAGAGGTTTTCCTTGTGGAATTCATTTTCCACCAAATAAACACCGAAAAATTCGGAAAACCAAATCCCACAATCAAACAGACCCTAAGGAAGTGATTTACCCGTGTTTGTAAAAGGTTTTCCTTGTGGAATTCATTTTCCACCAAACAAACGCCGAAAAATTCGAAAAACAATTCCGGAAAACCAAATCCCACAATCAAACGGACCCTTAATCACAGCAGACTTTAATGCTTTTTATTTAGTATATCTGGGATTCAACCCTACTTCCCTATTTACTAATTTGTTTAATTTTTAGGCATAGGAAATTAAAATTGATGGATTTGACACATAAAATTTTAACATCATTGTTAGAGATTGGTAGTAATTAGTTTTAATTTCTTTTGGTGACCATATTTCAAGGCACGTGTACACTCAAGTTTAATTTAGAAATCGAACTCGAAAAGATAGCCCATTCCCTAAAAAAAGGAAGTAAACTTCTAAAGTAAATAATGTTGGTAAAACATGAAAGGTGTGTGCATCGAAATTTTGAAACATTCATAACCAACTCAAATAGTTAAGAACAATTGATCATTGATAATCTAGCACATATATGTACTTTTGTCCACTTTGACAAGTTGGAGAAGTGGTTTCATGATTAAACTCAAATTATTTGCAAGGAACTACACTCTTTTACAGAAACAACGATATCTTGAGCTGCAAAATTACAAATTTAATTATACAAAAGCTGCTGCAAAAAGGACTTGAAGATATATAATTTGGGAGCAAGAGTTTTCCCAAAAGGTGGTCAGAAGGTCTCAAAAAGTCTAGTCGAAGATACCCTTGGGAAACCCAACAATTAGTCTTAAACTTTTTGCAGAGAACTGCATTGCTTTGCAAAAATGAACATATTTCAAACTACAATCCATAAAATCAGGTGATTCAAAACTATTTCGAAGATAACTCAAAGATCAACAATTAGACATTAAAATCACCCCAAAATCTAGTCGGAAATTTTTTAAAAGTCCAATTGAATTCAACCCTACAGAATCCTACGAGATTGATTTCAAATTCTCACATAACTTCAATCTCTACTTTCAACCGATTGGATTTTCTCCACTATTCTCTAACTCGTAGATTGTATGATGAATGGGCTTAGTTCCAAACACAAACACAAGTACTAAATTGGAATTTCTTAAAGAAAAGTGATTCTGACCCGACTCTATCTATTTTTTAGCCAAATAAGTGAATTGACAACTAAGATTTTGTAATTCTCATCAATTCATTAATATTCATCAATCTTTTCTCTTCAACCAGTATAAAATATTGATAGAGAGTTGATTAGAAGTCCTATTATTTAGAACTACAAATAAAATGAAGAGCTCTGGGCTGAAACAACCATATGGACGACAAACCGAGTCCAACAATGACTCATTACGATGTCCACCTTACTTGCTTGTGCGACAAGTGTATACACCTAATTTTATCCGAGCATTTCAATCTTGAGCTAATTGGGCTTTAAGTTTATTAGAAATGGACTCATTTGGATTTCTTGAGTAAAATCGAAATTTTAATGTAATTTTAAAACAAACTTAAATTTTGATTTAATTATTATTGTGGCTCAATATGTAAGCCCATGTTAAAAAAATCAAGTCCAAGCCTAAGTCAAGAATTAGGTCCAAGAATGAATCAGGCATCAAGTTTGAATCTAAAACAAAGGGTCAAGGCCCAATTTTAAGGCTTGGTTTATTTTGGGTCCAAAATCAGTCATTTTCTTAGATCCAAATTAGGGTTGAAGTTGAGTCCAAGTCTAAGTGGAGATCTTTTAGGGTTTTGGAACCACATGCCTTGGGAATTGGTGGAGTGCAGTAAGTGTATTTAAGTTGTTCATACACTGCTAACATCTTCTTGGTCCAATATCGAAAACATTTTGTTGCAAGTATGAAAGCTTAATGATTGTTAAGGTTCACATCAATTTTTTGCTCTCTCTATAGTTGGATTTTACTCTAATATTTTAAAATAATTTGAGTGCAACCGATATTTATCTAACTCGAAATTAATGCATTGTATTTTAGAATTACCATTTCCTGGTTGTCATGCGCAAGAGAGAGCGGGAAATAAGCTATTTTAAGGACAGTTTCTCCAAAACACCCTGCCTTCTGAAGTACATGTTTCCTGTATTCGCCATTTCCTTTTCAACAGAGGCATGGAGACAACTATCAGAGTACCAGGTGGTACTGCAGTAAGAGGAGACAGTAGAGAGGCGAACATGGCAACAACATCAACTAGCATAAGCTAACACAACAAGAAGAGTAGAATGAGGCAACTGTAGCCAGCAAGATTGCACAGGAGGATGAGGCAACCAAGAGGAGAATGAAGCAGCAGCAGACTGTAGTAGGCAGCATCATAATAAGAAGAGGCAACCGGGAGGAGAATAACAACCAATAGCAGCTACAGTAGGCAACAAAACCAATGGCTATATATATGAGGAAAACAACTAAACCAAATAACATAGATCGAGTTAAGTGGGTTGAAACAGAACTCTGCTACTAGCCAGCAACAAGGATGTTGTCCTTCATTAGCAAATCTTTTTATAGATAAGCAGATTGGAAGCTGAGAGGACCACTTAATCATCACTTTTTTCTTAATTTTCTAAAGCCAAACCATGAGTCATCATCACCTTTTATTTTCTAAAGCCAATCAATTAGGAACTCGTTTGTCTTTAACCCAGATACAACATAACAGACACAAAAACATGGTCCCTCCTCGACCCAGTTGCCTAATCTATTTACTTTTACGTATTTTAAATCAAAGGAAACAACAATGAGAATTAAAGATAGCCACTAATAACTTATTCATCGAAACATAAATAGATAAATAAGAAAAGAAAGAATTGACAGCCATGAAAGAGAAATACCATGTTTACCTGTCTGCTAAGTCCATAACCATTATGATTATGGTATGCATGAAAAATGACAAACACCATCCATCTGATCAATTGTTTTACTGTTGTTTTCACCCTCAGAAAAGTAAATGGATACCCATGGTACCTTGAATATTAGGGTTCTTGCTCTCTTCAATTTACAGATATTCTAGTTCATGGACAGCTAAACTCAACTAAGAAGTAATGTATTCATTTTTTCTTCTTTTTACCCTTCGGGTTACAGAAGAGTGAACCAAACCCAAAAAAACTCACCACCGATACATTGGAAATCGAAACAGAATTGACTCCAACTCCATTTCCATATGATCCATAATTGCTGCTCTTTAATGGAGACTTGTGTGTAGTAGAATTAGTGTAAGCATAAAATGCACCAGAAGAATGTGAGTGCGATGATTTTGTTGACAAAGATGGTTGCTTCTGCAAATGCTGCTTCTCGGTTTCTTTCGAAAGCATTGTTGGTTTTGGATTTGAAGCTGAACCAGTTGAATTGCTCCGGGAAAGAAAGTGAAGAGAGCGGATTAGGGTTTTGGTTCCAGAGTTGAGGCTAATGCTTCTCTTGAACTGCCACAAAGATTTGAATGCAGGCTTGTCATCTGCATCATCAATACTCATTGATAAAAATTCCTTCAATCTTTTCTTGGGAGGAGAAGGAACAGGAACAGGCTTTGCGACAACAGGGTTTTTCTTGATTTCCATGGGTAGAATCTTGCCATTAGAGAAGAGCTCATCAGCTGAAGACAATTCTTGGACAAAACTATCGCCAAAATTGAAAACGAAATCGGAACTCTGGTGATGATGATGATGATGACGTTCTTCAATGGCTTCTGCATTGAGATAGTAAGAAAACGAGATTCTTGGGCTGATTACTTCAATTGCCATAGTGAATAGTACTGTTACCTGCACCTTAGACTAACACCTGACTAATTGTCATGAAATCAAATGGAGTAAATGCGGTTTCGGTGCTAATAAAATGAAAAGACAGAGAAAGAGAGAGAGGGGGCATACAAAGTCAGCAATTGCAGGCTTTAACTTTTTCTTTTTCTGTCGATGTAGGAAACTGGGAGATCAATTATTCAGATTAAGGCGGAGAACCAATTGATTCCACTGTTCAATGTTTAACGGAAAGAAATATGAAAATAATAAAAAAAACAATGAAGGTTCTTCAATTAGCACCGAAAGGCCCTCCAAGAAAAGGATCTTCTCAACTTTCGTTTTACCATCATAATTACCCAACACTAATTCTCCACCTAATTCCTTTAATTTTCAACCTTTCCTAACATGTGACTTTCGAAAACAACCTAATAATTGCATTGGATGTAATTATAAATATGTGATCATCATTATTATAATTATTAAGTCTCTTGAAGCAGTGAAAACGTTCTACGATCAAAGATGTACAATGTGATTGAATTAAATGATGGAAGGGATTATTTGACATAAAAGCTAGTTGGAAATCAAAAGAGGCATGATAAGGAGTTGCTAGAATAGGTGGGGGAAAATGGCATAATCCATGTACAAAGGATCGTGACCATGGTGCGCAGAACAACTCGATGCAATTATTTGAGTAAACTGGGCTTGTTTTCCACCAAGATTACCTCAATTTTTGGAATATTGTGAAAAATCCATCTACGTAAAGCCTGTTGACTCAATAAACACTCCAATAAATTGTAGTTGTAAGGTTATTTTGTAATCTTAAAATAATATTAATGAGAGTTTAAATTTCTTAGGACTATTTTTGAGATAGACTTGAATTTGAATCGTTGATGTAATTTAATTTGCACTGTTAGATGTAAGGGAGCTCAACTATAAATATAGCCTTCCCCACCTCATTTGTGATCATTCATTACTTAGTAATACAATTGAAAGCATTTACTTAGAGCTTTCTTGTGCTTCCTTCCTTGAGATTTTCGCTTGTTTCACTTAGTTGTCTTTTATCATTAGTGCTTTAAAGAATTCTTATAACTCCCAAACTTTGAGGGTTTATGCTAACTTAGGCAAGTTGAAGTTACATAAGGCCGAATGGTTTGCTAAGCTAAAGTTTAGGCCTGTGACACTTAAATAAATTTTGGTCTAATATATAATTCTATATATGAACTTTAGTTTTGTGCAATTTTATGTATGGAATTTTGATTTGATCAAATTTTCACAAATTATTAACACAATTATTAATATAGCATCATTTTTTGCTTATCTATTACGTGCACAAATAATTATATTTATCCAATATAAATATAGTTTGATGTATTTATTTCTTTAAATGTGTATATTTGATTCAAACAAAAGTTTTATCTGTATAATTGCACCAAATCAAAATTAATGTATAATTTTGAGATTTGACTCATAATGAGTTACAAAATTTTATATATCTTTATTAAAATATCATAATAATAACGAATTTAAATATCTTTTAAATGCATGCTTTTTACATTACAACATCACGTCTAAAATGAAAATTTTATTTTATTTTTTAAATATTTTTTTTGTTTTCCCAAAAAAAGAACAATTAGAGTGAGCTCAATGATTAATCTAGACATTATATAAAAACAAGCAGTGATACTAAAATTTTAAAAAACATTTTTCATAATATTTTCTAAAGCACTCTTCAAAAACAATAGCAACCTTAATTTTTTTTGAAATCTCAGATTTATAGGTAACTAATTTGCATACCGATGAGATGCACATACATACTGTATCTATCAATTAAAATATATTTAAAAAATTGTAAAATTTGAAAAATAATATGTTTAAAAATTAAGTCATTTTATTTTAGCATTGTTTCACACTTTATAATTTAATACGAATGAAACATTTTTAAAAAGTAAACATGTAAAATATATTAATAAATAATAGTTATATAATAAATAAATTAAATTAAGCAACATGTAGAAATTAAAACCTAAATCATAATGACCTAATTATAAAAATCAAAATTAAACTTCAGTATTAAATCAAAAAATTTAAAACTTCAAATTAGAGATAAAATTGAAAGAACTGAAAACTATGTAGGACTTAAAATTTAAATAAATCATTTAATATTTTAGAATTGAATCACAAAAGCTATATATAATAAAAATAAGCTTAAAAATGAAATTAAATAGCAATAACCTAAAAATAAAAATATATCATACAACAAAAACGCTTATTTATGTAATTCAAAAAGTGAATACTCCCAAATTATAAAGGAAAAAATAATAATATCATATAAGATGCCACTGGCCTCAACATCACAAAGTTAAAAAAAAAAAAAACGCATGTATAATATTATAATTTTTTTTAAAAAAAGTATAACATTTCATTGATAATATGGTTATAAAATTAAAACAAAATAATATATATAAATTTAATTTTAAAAATATGATAATTGATATTAAAATGAATTAAAAAAATATTTAGAAATTATTTTTAAAAAACAATAATTATAATAATAAACTGTGTGAAATTCTATTTTTATATATAGTCACTAATTTACGAATCGTTAATTAAATTTAAATAATATGACCAATAATTAACTTATTGTATCATTATTTATATTTTTTTAATTTCTATTTCAATTTAAATAATGTAATTAACTTTTAAAAGTAGTGATAAATTTAAGAACACCTTTTTTAAACGGTTTTATAATTTATACTACTTTATTAAATAAAATTGTAAGTTGAATTTATGAATTGTTGAATATAAGAAAATCGGGATGACTTATTGTGAAAATATAACTTGCTGAAATGCTATTGAAATAATTTAAGAGGGGAAGGGATTTATATTACAATTTCCCCTCCCACTGCTTACTTTCTTTCCTTTATTTAATCTCGCACACCATTTGTAACTTCTAAGTCTACATTGTAATATTATTTTATTTTATTTTAAAGTCTTTTTTTTTTGTAAATTCTTTTTAGGTAATGTCTTTTTACTAAAGCCTTGTTTGATGATAGAGTGTTTGGAAATTTTTTAAAAATTAATATTTTCATAATTTAATTTTTTAAATATGTTTGATAACCTACAATAAAAACTGTTGGATAAATTTTTTTTTAAATATGGAAAATAATAAGTAGATAATGACCTATTTATCATTTAATAGAGAGCAAATTCTATTTCTTTATTATATTTCATTTAAGATTATATTATCTTATCAAATAATCTAATTATATTCTGTATGTAATTTTAATTAATATACTAAACAAAATTTATAACTTAAATTCAACCCTTGATTTTTTTAACATTTAATTTTTCAATTTATCTATATAACTTTTTTCTGAAAATCTAATTACGTTAATTAATCCATAATTTTAAACTATTACCAACTTAAAGGTGAATCGGTTAAAATCGTAATTAAATCAAGGGGTTGAATGCTTGTATTTTAGAAAGTAACCCAATTAAAATGTGAAATTAAACAAATATATAAAAAAAATTATATAAAAATATTTTAAAAGTTAAATGCATGCCACATGGTTCACCTGTCAAAATTCTAGATGGATCTTTTTTAACCCAAATTCTAGATGGATTATATTTTTAGAGGCTTATATTACTCTTTTGGACAGCCTTTCCGTACAATTTAATTAAATAAATTATTAAAAATTATAAAAATAAAGAAATTTAATTCAGTAGAACAATCCAATTACAACAATCACCCACAGACTCCCTCAAATTTATAATTCCAAGTTTAAACCCTAAATAAATTGGTGGGATAGAGAGTGTGTTTTCATAGATTAAAGCAAATAGTATAAAGCTCGTGATGTAACTTGGTTAGTATTAACTCAACCAAACTTGTAAACCCATATCATACATGATGCTTAGTTTATTGAAACATGGAAGCATAGCATAGCATAGCATAGCATGCCATCAAGACTGCAGTTATTGAGTTATAGTCCTCATAGTAGATTGAAAACCCACAAGTACTGGCTAAAGAGTGAAACACAGTTTGCAGGACGAAATTGACCTCATTCACTTTTACAGAGACAGACTCTTTTAAGATCCCTCAATCCACATTCAGTGCAACTAATTTTTGCCCAAACACTACAGGTACACACAACTACAGACCTCAGTCAAAAGGCCATCCATTATACCCCATCGACTGATTGTTCTCATGCACATGCCGTGGGGAACTACTTCCCGCGGCTCCATTATGGCTAGAGCTTGAATTTGATGAACGGAATGGCCAGAAATATGAAAATGGATTACGTCTGCTGCTTTGGCTCTCCCTTCCACTGGAACTACTTCCAAAATTGCTGCTCCTACTTTGACCCCTGGGGTTATAACTCTGGCTGCTACCTGATCCTTGTGGTGGCAATTCTTGACGGCAAACAGGGCACGAGTTGTGCTGCACCAGCCATGGGATAATGCAATCCGAATGATATAAATGGTTACATGGCATTTGTCTTGCTTCAGACCCCAATTCAAATTTATCTTTGCATACAGGGCAGTGCGAGTCAGAATGAAGATGCCTCCGAGTAATCTTAACAGTGGGCATTGCATCAATTGAAGATCGAGTTGCTGGGGGAGGGCCCCTACGATCATTAGCTGACAGCTGTTCAAACAATTCTTCTAATCCTGGACCTATGAAATAATTTCCAGCATTACCTCTTGTAAAGCCAATTCCAGGAGCCCCATTAAACAGAGCTTCAAACCCACCATTCCCTGACAACCTAAAAGGAATTTGGCCACCAAACACCAACAAAGGACCAAATGGTGGATTATGCTCAAGAATTGAATCTGTTCTTCCCCTGATATTATGGTTAAAACTTCTATCAGCCAATCTCTGCCTCATGAAGGCAGAAAAAGCATCCATGAGACCAAATCTCTGACCACGATCTTCATCACCAGGAACTCCAAAAAAATCCATGGGACTGATAGGCACCATTTCATCCAGTTCTTGAACAAACCCCCCACCACAATAGCAGCAAACTGAATCATGCCCCTGAAGGATAACTGGGCGCCTGCATCTATAACACCAATGGGTATTTCTTCCAGTTGACATTTCCCTCTCTTTGAGAAAGTCTGAAAGAGAAAATCCCTCAAATGTCCTTACACACTCAGTTTATCTGTTTCTTCAGCATAACCTATTACAACCTGCAAAGTGATGTACCAATATGAAATTATCATATTGACTTATGTCCACTTCAAAGAATAAAAAGAACAATAGCATTTGCTTTACTTCTATTTCACCACAAAAATGAAGATACACAGATTCCAGAGAATTAGCATTACACCCTTCATCTGATTCATGCTACAACAGGTACAAATAAAGCATTCTGGCAAAATTAGACGAGATTGATTTGGATGCAAAACGGAATAAAAATTCTTTCTTTCTCTTTCCTAAATAATACATAATTACTCTTACCAAAAAAATGATGCAGAAAAAGTAAATTGATTATTTATTTCTGACAAAAGTTTTCAGTGTCAGCAGTCAGTACTAAACTGTTATGAAAGTATCAGCTGAGGCTACTAGCAGAAGCAAGAGTGATGAGATGCATGTAAGGAAAGGAACTACAGCAAGAAATGTACAGCTGGAGGTCAAGCATTGCACGAAAGGAGAACTGATAGAGATGGATGAACTCAGGAGAAAGTTGACAAAAGTAGATGGATGGAGCAAAAATCATGTACAACAACCTGCTGAGCCAGAAAGATCTTAATGGTCAGCTTAAATTCTGTTTTCAAACCACACTAATCATATACTGTTCAAGTACTAAATTCTTATTGTCTATTGTTTTCAACTCTTAGCAAGGAATTATTGTTAGATATTATATATGCATAGTTTCTGTATTAAGAGATTATGACTGAACAGACTCACATTTCCTTTTTCTTCTCTGGCCTCTCTTCTCAATTCTTGATTAAGTAAAAATTTGGTTTCAGAGCTAGTCAAGATTCAGCCATAGAAGCTGGAAAAGCACAAGAAATACAAAGAAATGGCAGAAGGAACTAGACTCAATACCCATTCTAGATTCAACTGGACACAGTTAAGACATCTAACAACCAGAAAGATGCTAACTTTGTGGAAAATCAAGAGCATATCAGTAGAATTTTGGAGTTAATGGATAAAAAAGGACTACTAGCAAACCAGAATCCTGGGAGCACAGTACCTATGCTCATTTAGATTCCACTGTAGCTACTCAGTCAAGGTGAAGGCAAGAAATCTGTAGAAGTTACAGTCACTGATGCAAAAGTTAAATATACCTATAAGCATCATGATTCTGGTTTACTAGACAACCATGCTTTACCTGAAACCAGTAAACCAGCTTATAGAACAATGAGACCAACATATCATGATTCAGTCAGATGCACATCTTACAAGGGATAATGGTGAGCCATTCAGCGATCTTAAGAGAGTAAAGTTGGGAGATTAAACTATATCATTGACACAATCGCATTGAGAGTTCTGCGGCTGTTGGTTGGGCTGGATCCAAGATTGATATGAGGACTACTACCGTTTATTGTGTCTTTGCTGGTGAAAAGTTCGTATAATGTAAAAGCAAAATGTTGTATCTTGATATGATGTAGAATCTGAGTACAAGACTATGACACATTCTACGTGTGAGATCATGTGGAAACATCATAATTAAAACTATAGTGTGAAAATCAAACTGTTCTTCATATCACCTCGAGTCCAATTAGTTATGAAGGAACCAAACACATCAAGATTAATTGTCACTTCATTCGTGAGAAGATTCTAGAAAATTTAATCTCCATTGTCTATGTGAAGAAAGAGAAGAACTTGTTAATTTGTTTACAAAAGCATAGGACGGAAAACAAGTTGACTATCTGTGTAACATGCTGGGTATGATCAATATCTATGCTCTTACTTGAAAGTATTTGTTGTGTATAGTTGTATTTCCATAAATGTTAGCATGTTTATAGGAGAATAATAAGAGCAGATTTGTAAGGATTAAATGTATAGATAAATCTTTTATCTCTTTCGATAGCTTTTCACAAGGAGGGAAAACAGACACAGCTTTGAGGAGAAAAGCGTCAGAGTTGCTTCAAATTGATTTTTGGGGAGAAATTACAAAAGCTGATGGGAAAAGAGCCACAATAATCGGCAGGATTGTATATGTTAACATCTAAATGTAATGCAGCAGAAATACCAGCAGAGTTACTGCCAGTACTTGCCTTCCTACTTAGATGAGTTCAAGGAACCTTCAGAATTACCACCTGCAAGGTTACATGACCTTACTATTTACCTAACCCCTAAACCTGTAAACCTCAGACCTTACAGATTTCCTTACTACCATAAGATCGAAGAGCAGAAACAAGTTGCAGACATGATGTCGTCCTCAATAATACAAACCAAAAAGAGCTCCCTAATCTTTACTTGCTGGGGAAGAAAAAAGATGAGACATGAAGATTATGCATTAATTATAGACAACCCAAAACCATTTAGGATAAATTCCCAATTCCCAAGGTCGAGTACTTGCTAGATCAGCTAAAGGGTAATACATTTTTCGCAAAAACAGATTTAAGATCTAGCTATTGGCAGACCAGAATCAAGAAAGAAGACATTCCAAAGACGCTCAACACTAACCTCTTATGAAAATATCAACCAAGGCCACTAACAGGAGTAAGAATGCTGAGGTAGAGGCTAGGAAAGGAGCTACAGCAAGAAATGTATAGCTGGAGGTCAAGCATAGAAAGAAATTAGAACCGTTAGGAGCTGGATAAACAAGAAGGAAATTGACAAAAGGAGCTAAAGGGAGAGAGAATCAGGCATAGCAACCTGCTGAGATGGAAGTTAGCTTAAATTCTTTTTTGTAACCACACAGATCATATATTGGCCAAGTCTTAATTTCTTATTGGCCATTACTTTCAGCTGTTAGCTAAGGAATTATTATCAGACACTGTACATGAACAAACTCATATTCCCTTCTTTCTCCTCTTATTTTCTAGCCTCTCTTCTCAATTCTTGATTAAATAACACAACCCAAGCTCCCTGATTTCTGATCTTCCTAAAACGTACAATAAACTAGACATGGAAACAAGATTCACTAACAAAGGAGCTGCCAGGAAATAATAGAAAAAAGATGAATCAACAATTAAACCCAAAAAAAAATCTCTAATCAGAGCTCAATCCTAACAAAGTAAAAAAAGGCGAAGAAGAAATAATAGAAAAAAGATGAATCAACAATTAAACCCAAAACAAAATCTCTAATCAGAGCTCAATCCTAACAAAAGTAAATAAAGGCGAAGAAAAGGATTGCTTTTATTTTTTTGCTTTAGAATTAAACCAACCTCGTTTATTCAGCAATAATTTCTTCGAGGGTTAACTACGATCAAGAAAACAAATGAAAGAAAAATTAAGGAAAAAATTCATCTTAAATACTAACAGTTGAGTCTAAGTTAGTGTGAGTCCAAGCTAAGATCAAGCAATCATTTAAGCCCAACACTCAATATCCACATCATAACACAAAACTGTAGCTCAAATTGATCAGTTAAGACAAAGTTGAAAAACGAAGGGCTTCGATTTTTCTTTTTTATTATTTAAAAAAAAATCTGTATTACATGAAACAAAAATTAGAGAGAATAAAGGAAGGAAAACATAAGAGTAATCGATCAGAGACGAGACATTAGAGAAATATGCAGATACCTCGAGGAGATCAGAGATGAATTTTTCCAAGAGATAAATAAAAATTGAGATATGGAATTTGAGGTTCTTTTAACTTCTTTTTTTCCACAAAGATAGCATTTTTTATTTGGGCTCAAATGCATATTTAGCCCTTGAACTTGACATCTCTCTCAAATTGGTACTTAAAACTCTTGTTATTTCTTAGATTCTACATTCTAATATTCTATTTTGAAAAAGGTTGAAAATATAACAGTTTCCGGACATACGAGAAAAGAGTCCAGCCGAGCATATTTGGTGGTAAATTCTTTATTTTACTTAAAAATATATATTTTTTATAAATAAACACCCAATCAATAACCTAAAATTCCCCAAAATGTTGTTTTAATTTTTTAAAACAAAGTTAAAAATATATTATATGGATATAAATCAAAGGATTTCAAGTGGTGGTATGAATACCTACCTAAATTCTTTTAACTTTCCCCACATTTAGTTTAATTTAATACACTTCAAAACATAATTTTATTTCTTATACCCTTTCAACATCTATATTTTAATTTAATCAATTTTAAACTATACTTTTTAAATTTTAAAATTTTAATTCACACCAAATAATAATTAGATCTATTTGATTAAATTCTACTATTAATCTTATAATATATGTAAAATTATTCATGTTCTCCAATCAAATTATTTTTAATCACTATATTTTTCGAATTTCAAAATTTCAATCTTGATGTAAACTACAATCGTTAAATGCTTTAGCTAGCTTTTTTTATATATATAAATAAAATGTGATAATAACAAGTCAATATAAGATTACATACAAAATAATATATTTCATGTACTAAATTTTAGAAACAATAGAACTTTAACTTTATGAATTTAATAGTTACCATTTGATTGAGATTAAAATTTTAAAATTCGAAAAGTATAAAAATTAAAATGATTAAAATTTTAAAACTCAAAAAGTATAAAAACTAAAAATCACGAAAACTAATTTACAATATATTGGCACAATTACTGAGCATAAAGGAATGTTTAGTTAATCTAACATATTCTACAACCAAGCAATAGGTACAATAGGTACTTGCATCAACAAGTTCATTTAGTTTCCATACAATTATACCAATCAAATGCTAGAGAAGAATAAAATGGTTGATAAAGAGTATTTAGTATTTACACATAATAAAGCAGTGCTTGTGTTTAAGAAAAACTAGTGTTTATGAAGAGACTAGTGCACGGCCCAATTATTCCTTTGGACTTCGACCTCAAGACTTCTGTCTATGAAACTAGTATGCATTTCAATCAAGCAGGTAGATGATGTGTATCCAAGTTTAGATCTATCCATTTAACAGTTGTAAGTTACCTGCTTTAATGTTTTTCTGCTTTCTGACCACCTTTGGTGTGCTGTAAATCTGTATCTAACAGGGACCAGTTACCTAACTTTAAGGGCATTCTTTGTCACTTACACAATTTTGCCTCAAAATGCCCAGCGTGTTTGAGATACGACGAGCAAAGATGAATGCTGAAACCAATCATTCAACCAAAATCAGTTTGGGTGTTTCGATAAAATCAGGAAGGTTGACTGATAACATTCAATAAGAATTTTGAAATTGAAACTCTAAAGTCGATGATATAAGCCTACAAAGATTTCAATACAACAAATAATAAATGGCGTAAACTATGTTACCGCTTTGAGCGGACTTCATATACAAATCATTTCCTTAAATTGCATGTTTTGTTTTTGCCACACAAAGTGTTACCAACTATATTACATCCCAATTCCCAAGCATGGAGTAAAACAGCTTCAGAAACAAACTCAAACAACTGAAGGTTACGCTCTCGTTAGTATCATAGAATTATAAGGTTTGTTTTTATTACATGCAACATTTAAATGATCAATTGACCTGGTACCGATAGACAGACACCCTACTTTTTGTACCTAGTGCTTCACAAAACGATCTTAAATCAAAATAAATGATCATAATGATTTGGTTTTTATAAATCAATACTCGGTGATGGAAAGAATAGCGCTTTGCTTACTAGAAAGAAGATGCAATGTTAATTGATTTTCTAACAACCAACCATGATCAATAACAAAACAAGAGTCCATACGGTTAAAGGGTCTACCTTGCTCTCCGATTAGAATTTCAGCATAAGGCCATTCTCTTTTAAAGTTTTAATTCCTGAAAGTTTTCTTTTCCTTTTATTTTTAACGGATGCCCTTGTTCATGTCCTTGTGGGAATATCTAATTTTAGTCCATCAAACTCATGCATACATGCTCTACTTTCAGTAACTTATACCAGAGAAAGGAGGTAGGCTGAGAGTTAAAAAGAAGCTAAATCAATCACCTTATAAATACGGTATGGGGGTCAAAATAAAAGACTAACCTTTGTCCCAGCTATGATGGTACCATTAAGAGGATGACTTGCACATGTGGTAACACCTTCAGACAATGGAACAAAAATATTTTTCTTTCTTTGGTGGTTCATCTTAGACAAACTCTCCACATCCTCCCTAGAACGAGAAAAGATAAACAAAAAAAATGTTGAAAAAGAAACCAACTCCTGAAAGCAACATGGACAACATGCATAATATGTATAAGATTATTTCTTTGACTACATACAAATATGGCATACAAGGACTTGTGTGTGTATGTTAGTACATACATAAAAACAAGCATGAACATGCACCCTTGCATGAGTGGTGCCTCCTACATGAAAGTAGCGCTGTTAATATTAAATATCTAATGTAGCATCAAAAAGTAAGGCCTATTGCACCCCGCACCTTTCCTCTGGACCATGGTGAGAAAACAACATATTGCCTAACAAGAACATCATTGAATACACCAGGGAGTACACCCGCAAAAAATTAGAAAAAAATTATGACTACAGGCAGAACAGCTTGTTTTGATTCAATATTATACAAGAACAATACTAAAGATTTGACATGCATTGACCGAACAAGCAAATATGAATTGTCCATCCTCCAGAGAATCAGATGACTCAAGCAAGAAAGCCTTAAGGAGCCCCTTACCTGTAGTCCACATGGCTAGGAGAGCTTGTATCGGGATAGAAATCTAAAATATGTATGCCACAATCATATGATGATCCTACCGCATAAATCTGCAGTAAACAAATAATGGTGTGAGATAATATATATAATCGTTTGGGTCCCTATTGTTAAGAAATCCAGAAAAAGGCTATTTGATGCATATGATGCTAAGTATTGAAGGATGCTGTTAATCAAAATAGTACTGCATTACTTAAAACTGTATGTGAGGAAACAATCATAATAAGTCGCCAAAAGTACGAAACTATTATTACAAATAATAAAAAATTTTGAAGCTTATATGAAGATGATTTAGCTGATTATTGCACAATGCTCAAAAGTTGGGTTTCCTTTAATGTGCCAGGAAATTTATTTCCCCTTAAAGGAACTTGATGATTATCTTGAGTTCAGTGAACAGTTATGCATAGTGGTAATGGCTAACTGGACCAGTGATAATACATCCTTACAGAAGATGTTGGTAGCCATGATGGTTTTCTCAAGTACAGTAGATCAGTTGATATGCTGGCTCCATTCCTAACAAATCAAATTAAAAAAGCAAAGTAGAGAACAAGAAATAAACGTCCAGTAAGCAAATACAAGTTCCCATCCCAATGTCACAAAAATAGGACAAAGTTGTAAGTTTATACAGCTTTACTTACAACCAAGCTGGAGGAGGGCAATGAACATGCGTAACTCTTAAATTGTAAATATCCAAAACACCTGACCTGCATGACATGAGGAATTGAAAAGAAGAAAAGTCAAAGTTGGGCTTCGAATTTTCTTTGTCTCCAATGCATCATGATAGAAGCAAAAGGACATTTGAATTATGCATAAACACAGAGTAGGTTGTGTCCTGAGGCCAACAGTAATTTAATTATGACTTTCTAATTTAGCTGTTTACGCAATGGATTCTGAACATGTTTAGTTCCCTACAGAAACTCTAGCAAGGACCTTAAGAAACGCTCCATGCTTTCTTGGTATTTCAACCTAAAACAGAAGTCGCTCCTAGAAAATGTTTCTTTCTCGAGAATAAAATCTTTGGCCAGTTATGAGCACAATCAGTAGATTCAAGATCAACACCAATGTATAGGTATGCAAAATCATTTGCCATGAGTCTAAGAATGCCATGTCATTTTTTTACTTTTTATTTCTGGATTAGAAAAATAAAGAAATAATCAAGGAGAGAAAGGAAAGAGAAGGAAGGAGAGAGCAGGGGAGGCTGGCCTGAGACAGATCATTGTCATTTGACAACAGAGGATGCAAGAGGTGCAATTTGTTTAAGGAATGAAAATTTGAGTACTTAGTTGTGGTTTTTATTTCTTTAGACACCAAATCAGAAATTTCAATATAGTTCGGGTACCACATGTAATTAACCCTAAAAACTTTGTTTTATTTGCTTATTCAGAACTGATAGATCACATGAATAAATGTCATAAGCATAACCAACAATACAAACTAAATTATTAATTAAGGAAATTAATTATGCATTCTTTCCACAACTTACCAACCATCATCTAGATGGAATGCCAGTTGATACGGGCAAGAAGGATCAAGATCAATGGAGTGTATTTCTTTTGGGACAATATCTGATTGTGCCTGAAAATTGAAGGGAATATATCATTCAAAAACTTGTTTCACATTATGAAAAGGAACAAGGAGCGGGGTTTATTCCGATTTTACTTTAACATGATAGTTTGCTCCCATGTAACCTATTAACTCTTCAGTCAACAAATTGTTACATGAACAACTTATTTCACATCATATAACTACTGATATTTCTCGCAGTTCCTGATCAAAAAGGGCAATCCCAATTCATTAGAGATGTTAAATGCTGTTCAGTGTTCCGTCAAGGTACATGTCAGGCTATTGGACATTCATAAAATGGTCCTTCATAGGCGATTGCATTATCTAAGGGGCCTTTGAAAGAAAAATCAAACAGAAGCAAACGTGTTTCCTGAAGAAAAAGAACATGGCCTGGAAATTTTTCACAGCATACCTTTAAAGATCCAATCTTTGCCAGCTTTGAGGCCAACTTGAAAGATACTAGAGGTGGGAGACCAGCCTGAACAATGGAAAACATTGTTAATGTCACTACAAGAATAAATAAGATACTACAAATTTGTCAACTTCCAAAGCTATATTAACCATATGCATAAAGATATGTCATCAATAACTGGTTCCTGGCAGTGAAGAAAAGGTGGCTTAGGATGGCTTTTGTATGCTTGAGCAGTTTTTCTTGAGATTGGATCTTAGTGCCAGCAACAGTCTGGAAGACTTTTTCCAATATGCCACATATTAAAAGCAGGTGACAAACAAAGATTTCATCATAGAGGGGTGGCTGATGAAGTACAAACAGCTACTCCATATATAAAATCATGGAGATCTAGCATAAGGTAAATGCAAAAGTAAAAGCTGACTAATATCTATTGTGCAGCTTTATTATAATTAAGTTTTAAAATTGTTCAATATTCAGTATTATTTGAATCATCCATGCTAATAGCATGGTTTGGTTTTGACTTATATTGAACTACAACATATAAAAGGTAAAAGATCTGACAACTTACAAAAGTAGGAACATTGATTTGGATAACTTTAAAGCTGCGATTGTTTCACTAAAAACAACTTCCAGAAAATGATTTCTGGAAAATGGACTAATTTTTGGAAAAGCTGATATTTTTGGTGTCTGGATAATTTTGCATAAAATATTTTCCGACAAATTTTCATGTAATCATTTCTAAAAGTTGTTCCTAGTGAAATAAACACAACATAAATATATTTACTACAAAAAATTATAGTAACATATCCTTTTGATAATAAAAATTTATTTTATAATAAAATAATATTTTACAATAATTAATATCATATATAAACTTTTTTGGCCAACTATATCATATATAAACCTAATAATAAATAATGTCTAATTAGTAAGTTTAAATTACATATATTACATATATGAGAATGCATAGTGACACGTTACAGTTGAAAGAAGTAAATAAAGCTAAGCATTATTTAAATAAATACTCATATTTATATAATTAAAATATTCATATTTTATACTATAAAAAATTTATTATAAAAAATTTATAAATTGTAATATATATTTATCATTAAAATATTAATATAATTAATTTTCAATAATACATTAAGAATACTATTTAAAATTTAAGATTATTATTGTTAAAATTTATTATTAAAATCAAAATGTAAAATTAAATAATTTATTAAAAAATAAATTATATTAATAATTCATTATATTATTAAATATAAATAATTAAATATGAATGTTTAATAATATTAAACATTATAATATTTTAATATGTTTAAATATTTAAAAATTTTAAAAATTAAAATTAAAATTTATTATTAATATAATAATTCTAGGCTTTATTTAAGTTATTTTTTATATAAAAATAAAAATACTTATAAAGGAACTCTTTTCCGGAAAATGACTTACACTTTTCAAAATGATAAGTCAGGAAAAGAGTTTACTTTCCGTTGACTAAGTTATTTTCTGTTGACCAAACTGTTTTCCACAAAACAAACACAAAAAAATGCAAAAGATATTTTCTGTAAGTCATTTTCCATGAAACAAACGCACCCTAAAAGTACAACCCAAACCTTTTCTCTAAGTTTGAAATCTAGATTTATTTAAATGAATATTTATCAAAGGGGCTGGATTTAGTATTTGGTACAAATATTTTAGGAGTAACAGTGTTGATTGAGGTCTTTGGCAATAATTTATTGACTAGTGGTTGGCACAGAGAATTTAGGTGTAATTCTTGCATTCTGTAATAATGCCCATTATTGGGGCCTAATGTCATGCTTTGTGATACTTTTCTATTTTTAGAATTTTATTATGTATAAATAGAGGCTGTTGTAACTAACAAGAAGCATAGAAAAGCATAAAGATTTTATCTCTCAAAAATTTTGTTTTATTCTCGTTCTCAATGAACTCTGTCTCCTAGAATTTCTTTCCCAACGTGGCATCAAAGCAGCAGGTTCTAAACCATTTCTAAAAGAGAAAAAGGAGATACGAAACCTCCCAAATCAGCCATGGTAAGCGGTAGAGAAAACTCAATTTTGAAGGTAACATCCTACTTAAGAAAAGGTAATTATCCGAGTAATCTAAAGTGCTAGATACAAGAAAACCAGCATGTGGATTGTGGATTTAGGGGCAGCTAATCGTATGAAAGGAGATGCTACTAGGTTTCATAAATATAGTCCATATCATGATAATGTAATGGTATGTACTTTTGATGGGTCACTAAGGTAGCTAATATAGGTTCAGTTATTATCTACAACGATATAACCGTTAATTCATTACTATTTGTGTGACTTATTAGCTTGTGTGACTTCATTATCTAGTATCAATAAGGATATGGTGCAATCATGTTGTGGCATTACCAATTAGGTCATCTGAATTTCAAACATCTAAAGAAACTATTCCCTTATGCAACAAAGTTAGAACTTCAATTGTCTTACCTCATTATGACACTGAAAAGCAGCAGATGTTCTTCCTCCACGAAGATCCCACATATAGATATTTCCATCCTTACTAGCCCCAAAAATGGTCTGCTTAAATCATTTAATAACCGTAAGGATAATTTAAAAGCTAAAAAATAAAGTATAGTAATTTAATAACTTCACAAATTATTCTATTCTGCTAATTCCACATTATTTATTGCCAGCACTACATTAAGGGAAGAAATTTACAAAATATAGTATAAAACTTAAATAAACCAAATACCAAACATAGATTTCTTAACAAAACTAGATTGAGATATGTATTCTACAATTTCAGATAAGTAAAATTAATAATTAACAAAAAGAGAGCTCTTCATTTAATTAACCTGATTATCCACATGTAGTTGGATAGTATTGAGTGTGCTACGAGAACCAGTAATGAGTTCAAGAGAAGGAAGAGGGCTCTTTCTTTTATCCCATACATTGACTACACCATGCGTGTCAGAGGCAATTAACCTATAGTAACCAGCCATTGGGAAAGAAAGCAGGGGAAACAAAAATTTAAATCAATTCGACACAAAAATTGGCATATTGAAAAGATGACAGCCATTATGTGTTTCATAAACATTTTCGGAAACTAAAAGAAAAAAAAGGGAAAAAAAAATCAGCAGTGAAAATAAAACATTTCATTTACAAATCCATGAATCATCAGAAAAATCAAATACTGTGTCAAGTAAAATAAGTGCTGCTTGAATCAATAATATATTAGTTAACTAGGCTTTAGAACACAAAAAGTGGGTTCAACTCCTCGATGATACTAATTCCAAAGTTCAATTGCTTAAAAACTTCAGTCACAAAGCAGCTGAATTATAAATTAGTTTGTTGCTAGGTCAGTTAGGATCCCGAATCCCAGGGAATTATAGATCTCAGCAATCTAAAGCTATGTTGCTTAAACTTGAGTGTGTGTTGGATATGCATATGTATCTAACACGAATATGGTTAGATTTTTCTAAGTTTTCCATGTATCTAGTGGATCCTTGAAGGCCAACATGAGTTTTGAAAATGGATATTTCAAGAAAATCGGAGAGCCCAAGCAACACAGCTCTAAATATTTATGAGTGTACATGTCACCAAAAAGATGAAGAAGTTAATAACAAAGGGGGCAGTAACTAGCTTGTTTCTCACCAACAAAGCCTCTTGACTCTCTTCCACAGCAAAGCTGGCTAAACAAGTTCCTGAAATTTGTTACCAACATGTATTTGTACCTAAAATTCAAGTCCTAGTTCACATATGAAAAGGAAGGCCAATGACTTTTTTTTAGATTTTTTGTTAGAAAAATATAAACAATATGAAAATTTTAAAACAACCTAAATAAGATGATTCAAAATAATAGCTCTCCATGTTTCTAGTCTAGTGGAAACTAGACTATGCTGTCTTGACCTTCATGTTCTTATCCTAAAGATGAAATTCAGTTATTCTTGTAGAGAACAAAAACATCAAGTTTTCTTTTTAGCCCAAGATTAAAGCTTAAGTTTAATACGAAGGAACCTGCAAAAGAAAGGCATAAAGAATGTTCCATGCAAACCTCTAATGAACTATTTATGGCACAGAAAACGTATATATAAATAAAACATAATATCTTGATAACAGGGCACTCAAATTTGCTTCCCAAAATGATAATGCTTTTCTGTTTTTTGTACTTCACTACCAAAGGTGGTTTCTCAAATATGAAAGGATCAATTTAACTAACTCAATAGTATAACTTCAAAAACCAGGCTCATATTTATTAAAGATAAGCCTGAACAACTACTATAGTTTTCTAACCCTTTCACCAACCTTGAATTATCAGTTGTTGTAAAAGCTATCTCACATAGACCCTTATAGACTTCAGAACCAAGAACAGACAGAGTGCGTCTTGTTCTTAATACCTGGGTTAACAAAGAAGAAAATTGTCATGATACATTGAAAGGTATAATCAGAGATAAGCAAACCGTAAGAATCCCTTGACAAATAAATTTTGAAGACAAGAATAAAACAAATAACTGTAATTTTATTTAAAGACCTGAAACTCCCTAAGTTGCATATTGGAAAACAGGATCAAGTAAGAGCTAAACTGTTGGATGGGCAGATAATCAAATGTTGACTAATTGACAGCTGATAACTGACAGTGTATATAGCTGATTTCTAGGGATTTAATTGATTCAATTACCTTGTGTTTAAGGATTTAATTTTCCTTTTTCTTCCTATTTTTCTATCTAAATACCATTGGCTTTGTTTCTGTTCCTGGATATTTACTTGCTGTATGGTTTTTTTTTTCCATGCTTTATTTTTCCTGTCATAATTTGGTTTGCAAGTTGAGCATTTATGATATCCATAGACCAACTAGAGGGGGATTGACAACTTAATTTACAACTGACCAAATTAACACTGAAAGCTTGTGATGGAAATTACAGGAACTAAATTTAAAGTTTAACATGATTATAGTCTGAATCATAGGGCTTAGATCACTGATTTTTATGGATTTCTCCAGATTTACATCTTTACAATTTCCTTAGTTAGGTTTATACAACTTGTATAAATACCAATGTAAATGTTAAGTTAAATGCACAAGTGAATTCTTTCTCACATATATTTCTTTTTATTTTTCATAATATTCTGATCATCAACAATAGATTGACATACTCTATCTTGAACCATATCAATGTTACATGAATGATTATTTATTCCAAAAGCTTTAAGTTGATAAAAAGAAAAAGAAACAATTAGTTTATTTAAGTTCCAAGCATCTGTCGCTCACATACTTGATGAATGATTAATGGGCTTAAATGTGAAACCAAATAGAAAGAGAAATTGCAACCTGAAGAACTAGAACAGAAATGCATAGATTGATGGGTGAGACACAAAGTAAAAATGTATAAAAGGGGGAAATGATTGTCAGACTTCAAACTTGAAAGCTTTGATTGCATGTTAAATTGGATTATCAATTTGCTGGGGAAAATAAAAAAAGTTTCGGAAATAACCCAACCATTACATTTAAATGCCAACAATCACATAGACATGATGAACCTACAAGGAGCTAATCCACATGGTACATTGATAATAATCACTTCCAATAATGAGAGTTATCAAACATGAGAGAGAAACTTACCTCAACTGGTTTAGAAGAGATGTAACCAATATCAAAGATAAGCACTTCATTACTTTTCAGAGAAGTACATGCAACCTAGCAAAGTAAACAAGAACGTTATGCTAGCCACTACCTTTTGCATATGGCAAGTGCAAAAAAGAAAGAAAAAAAGTAAAATGTCTGATGACCATATGCAACATCTAACCACATAAAAGTTTGAAGATATGTAAGTGAATAGAACCTCATCTTGGTTAGCATGATTCCACCAAACATCATCAAGTTGTCGTTGCAAATTGAGGTGCATTAAATGCTTACTTTCATCTTCAAGTAAGCCTATTCCAAAGAAATAACTAAAAACAAAAGTAAGGTGCAAGGATAATAAATTATCATAACAAAACATAAGTATGAATTTACATAGGAAATCGTAATTAAATTTGAAACAAGAAAAAATATGTAAAATATGTTTACACGCTTCAAAAAGAACTGAGATGATGCACAGTTTACTTGAAATTGAAGAAATAAGGAGTTTGGAGTAATTAATAAGAATTCTTCAATCCCACCAAGTTTATCGTCATCCTTGGTTCAAGGTTATTGAATAATAAGAGGAAGTGAAAGTTATACTTGTAAAACAAAAACCATTAATCAACTACGCATGACCGTTGTAGATGTTGAGAATATTATGCAAACTGTTAAGTGGTTTTATCACACACCTATTAAGCATTAAATTTCCGGTGGTCTTATATTGAAGTTGAACCCCTTCCGGTTATTACCAATTGGTTTTAGGTTGAACTTTTAATATGATATCAGAGCTCAAATTTTGTCATGTTGTTCTTCCTAATCCAAGTGAGATTGGTGAGCCCTAATGAGGTTGTCCAGGAGTAGCCTCTTTGAGCTACATGTGAGGGGAGTATTAACCAGTGTCATCCCACATTTGTTAAATATTAGATTTTGTATAATCTTATATTAAAGTTGGACGCTTCAACCTATAACCAACTGATTTTAGACTGAATGCTTAACGTGATTTTATTAAATTTCTTGTGGGCTTGTATTAAAGTTGAATCCCTTCATACCAATTGATTTTAGGTGGCTGCTTAACATAATATTAAAACTGGTCAAATTAGCCAAAAAAAACGGTTAAAAGACTGTTTGACCAAATTTATGTTAGTTTAAATATTTAATTTTGTTATTACAAATTATAAAATACATGTTTATGTTATTATTATTATTTATTTGTGTTCAGTATTTTTTTCCTTTTCTGAATTTTTCTGATTTTTATGAACCAATCCATTGATGGCATGTAACTACAAATAAACAACCACTAAACATTACAGACTAGGCATGTTTAATGTACCTAACACAACAATATGCAAAAAGGGACACGTCAAAGTTCAAACTATGTTTTTGGATAAATAATTTGAATCATCAGCATCAATTACCTAGGAATATGGGCACCATGTTTAAAGAGGCATACCAAATGAACAATTTTAGTGAGATGTCTCTCTCCTTGTGCAAAACCACAATTTTAAATACCAGAATTTCTTTTACATTTTCTACATGCATGACTTGCATGTACCCACAAATTTAAGGACATTGCCACAAAATCATTTTAATGATTTCAATTTTCAATTAGACTAATGTACACAACTCATGATATAATGTACATTAGACTTTTATGCAAACATGTTAGGGGAAGGGGAAGGGGGAAGTGGAAAGTAAGTTTATTAAACTTACGTGGCAACGAACCAGTACTCTGGCAATATAGAGTCTCAAAGTCATGAACGGTTAAGCACCCTGATTTTGTCACAGAAACTATGTATATTCCCTGTATACAATTATTGATTAAAGTATTAGAGAGAGCAGAAAAGAAAGAAGAGAAAAAAAGGAACACTAAAAATGCAGTGAAAAGGAAAAGGGTAGATAGGATAATAAAATTAAGAAATAGAAGTGTCTCTTGTTAATTTGATTAACTATTTGTCACAAAAAGTGCAACATAGCATGTAAAATTAGATGAGTTATTCAGTAGGGGGTGCATAGGCATTTCATACACATAACACAAGACTCTAAAAGCCACAACCAAAGTTTTCAAGCCTTAATCAGTATAAAGGCTTAGAGAGAGTTTATAATACAGATACAGATATCACCTGAACTAATGGACACAACAATCCATAACGAACAATGATTCTACATGCCCCAAGACCCTAAACAACAGGATCCAGATTGACATTATTTCAAAACTTGTTATAATTTGGTCATGCGTATTTGTCCTCAATTGGACACCACCATAGTTAGAACTTGAATTTCCAAATTGGAAACCTCAAGTTCGAATCTTGGAGGGGAGGTACTATTACCGTGAAATGTTGGCTTCCCTTAAACTCAAAGTTCTGCTTCAAAACATGGCTTGATAAGTTCTAAATATGTATTCAAGCCAAACTTTAAACAATATAACTAGGTCTATATATGCTGTTTCAAATTTTATTGTATGTCCAAATATTCTTAACTATCTAAATCAACTTATATGTCATTCTTAAAATGCAAGCTATACAAGAACATGAGAAATGTGTATAAACCAAAAGACCATCAAGAAACACAATTAGCAGGAAAATTATCATGAATACACATTGGAAGCTGTAATTTTATGATTAGAACAGTAGGTTTCACCTTATTGTCTAAGTCAATTGCAGATATTCCTTGCCTGAAAAAGAAGGTTAGTAAGCTATCTTTTGAAATGAAACAAGAAGGATGAATAAATTAAAATCTGAGAGAGAATATCAAAAGGTTTCACTAACATATTTCATTTTTAAAGGAACTTGAAAATGCACTTTTGAATGTTAAACAAAAGGATGATTAATTGATTATATGAATTGAATTCTCTAGAGTATGACTTGTAGTAACTAAAAATTGTAGATGGAAATAAACCTAGTAAAGAAAGGCCAAATCAAATTATCAGTGGTTCTTAATTCTAAACCAAAATAAATTCGGAATTAAATTAAAATGTCTAACAAGCACCTCTGAACTAAAGAGAAAAAAACTGCACTTTAAAACTCAGCCCAAGCAAACATTGGGACTTGAAATACTATGTTGTAAGTTCGTATATCTAAAATTTTATTCTCTCAAAAATGAGTTTCTAACTAAATGATATCTTCTCAAAACTTCAGCACTGTGCCAAACTATCCCTAATGCAACTTGAAACATTGGCTTTTTCTAACAATGGATAACAATAGAACTCTACCAACATCAGGTGAAAAAGAAAGCTTGAGACTTAATTTATAGGCATCATTATTACTGATTTTTCCCGGATGAATGTTTTTTTTAGTTGTACTTCTGTCTAGCAGATGGGTTATGTTCCATGAGTGATTCTACAAGAAATTATGATTTTGAATAAAGATTAATAATCATTATGCATTTCGCTTCTTGAAGAATTATCATAAAGCAAAGGTAAAATATGAAAGCAAAACAATTGATCTTAAATGAAAATTTTGTAAAGATTTGATACCAAATATAAAAATCATAAATATATGTACATCTTCACTAGATAAAGACGAAAAAAAAAAGGTAAGAAGCACAAACATTCGGAACGGAAGCTGGCGATCTGAATTCACAGCATTGTTAATCTGATTCATCTAAAAACAGGTGTTTAGAGTCATAAACCAACGGATTAAACAAAGGAAGAAAAGAGAACAAAATAAATTGCAAAAGAACAAATTGTTAATGACCCAAAATAATTTGATGCATACATGAGTTTGACATGGCTTTCCATCAATGTGATAAAAATGCGAAAACGCCCCAATCTAAGTCATCGCAAAGCAAAGATCAGTAATTCAACAAAACCAACCGTTAAGAAGAAGTAAAAATACAAAAATGCAGAAGAAGAAGACTTGAAAGACCTCAGCATAAGAGTGCATGAGGAGATCAGAGATACTGTGGCGGTATTTGGGATCGAATTTTCCGTTCAATTCGAGATTGCTTCTCCGCCATGGACGCGGCCTATGTATTGGAAAGAACATTTTGAGATTCACCCACTATTAAAGAATCAGAGAAATAGAAAAGAGAAAATAAGAAAGAGTTGGTTACCTTGGTTTGAGTTTAGGGTTTTCAGTTGAGGGTTTGGAAGTAACCAAATAACTATCCATTACAAAGAACAAATGAATGCAATCAATGAGGATTTGCTACTTATGTTTGCATTTCCTTTTTCCCGCCATTGGGGTTTACCGCTTAAAGCAAAACCTTTTTTTTTCATAAATAAATGGTCGGTTTTGAGTATCCAATTTAAATAAATGGAATAAATACTAATATTAATATCGATGCTCAATGCTTCCTATAAAAACTAACACAATTATAAAATAAGTCAGCCCATTAATTAATTAATTCCAAATATTAATATTTTTAACCGAATAAATTTTGATATATAAAAAATAAGTTAGCCCAACTTGTAGGTTTAAATCATATTGTGTTAAAAAATAATTACTATATAAAGGGTAAATTATTAAAATGATCACTTTTGTTTACCTTGAATTACATTTTCGTCTTTTATGTTTGAAATGTTAAGTTTTAATCACTTATATTAATGTTTTGTAACATTTTAGTCATCGAGCCGATAATTGTTGTTAACGGTAAGCTAATATGGCACGTTAAATTATCATTTCAAATAAAAAATTTAGGTTAAATTATACGATTGGTCCCCATATTTTTTTGTTTTGAGTAATTTAATTTTTATTTTTTATATTCTTTTAACTTTCTTTTTTTATTCTTATTTTCCATTTTCGTTTTGACCAATTGTATAATTTGACCTAAATTTTTCGTTTGAAATGATGATTTAACGTGCCACTTCAGCTTACCGTTACACCTTAACAACAATTAATGCTCAGTGATTAAAATATTACAACACGATAACATAAGTGACTAAAATGTAATATGAGACAAACAAAAGTGACCATTTTAACCGTTTATCCTTTAAGCAATTATTAATAACATTTTTATAATTTTTAAACTTTTTATACTTTTGAATTCATTTAAAAATAAATCTAGACAAATGGGTGTCCAAATTCAAATGAAGATAGACAACTTTATATTCAAGTGTATTACATATATAAAATTTATTAATTATTTTTTATAATTTTTAAAAAACATTTTTTAAATTCTTTCTATATAACATGTCACGTGTCATCTTTTGATGATTATCGTTAATCACATCAACTTCTTTAATGATCAAATCGTTAGTTACATCAATTTTTTTAATGATCAAATCGATCAATTAACTGTTTCAGTTGAAAGAGTTTAATTAATTATATTCATTATCATTAAGGATATACAAATTTTTTAGGGTTAAACTAATTTTTTAGTTTTTACTAATTTCTTTTTTAACCCTAAAACCTTACTAAGGTATATCAATTGTTAGTAAGGTATAAAAGCTTCAATTATGACTCAAAAACTTTTTAAAATAACAAATTAAAAAAATTATAGTAATAAAAGAATGGGTTAATTATAGAAAAGCCACTGCACAAATTCGTGGAAATTACTATTCCGTGTCTTAGCATTATTCAATGCTCGATAGCTTAATATTATTGAATTCCATTTTCAATCCTCTTCTCCTCCTTGACTTTGCCTTCCTCTGTCCCATCCCTTCCATTTTTCCCTTTTATTCGTCTTTGGTTTTAACTTCTTGAGCACCGTATCTACCCTTTTAAAATTAAAACAATTCTAATTGAATATCCCCTTCCATCGTCATATTCCCATTTCTCTCTCCCAAAATTCTCTCTCTTTGACTCTTTAATATGAGGTGTTGACCTTCCACAGGATTTCTGTAAGGATTATATAGCGTTTTGCCCGACCCGGAAAATGCCCATGGACCGAACCCTACAATCGGAGAGCATGAGATCGCCGACTGTACTCTCAATCGAATGTCTAAAAGGGAGCTCAAAAGCTGACGAATGGACCGGAGACATGCTCCAGACTGGCGATATTGTTGAAGAGATTCGTATTGGATCCGGTTCAGGACTTGCCCATAAGGCACCTTTTAAAGGCGGCAGGAGCGGGGTCCAGAGGGTTCTTCATAGCTCCTATAAGAACAAAGAGACCTCGATTCTCGTCCGAGTCAGGCGAGGCAACGACGAGTTCGCTCAGCTGCAAGCCTGTATCGTGCCGAACGAGTCTGGCGGGAAAAAGCAATATATGTTAAGGTCTATAGCGGATCCCAATTACGCTGTTGGATTCTTGGATCGCACCGAGTCCGAGTGCTTCGAGTTGCAAGGTGAGTTCTTTTTTCTTTTTACTACTATTTTGTTCGACAACCGAGTTGGCCCCTCGACTCGATTCTTGATTTATGTTTTCCTTTTTTCTTTATTCTTTCCTTATTATATTACAAAAATAAAAAAGAATCAAAAAGAAATTCTGAAAATTTCTGTTTAGACTTTAGATTTTTCGATTTTGCTGTTCAGATTCCCTGTTCCGTACAAATGCTGTCTTAAGACACGTGTAATAGTAATTTCTTTTCTTTCAAAATCTTTAGAATATTCATTATTTATATATTACAAATAAAATGTTTATTTTTTTTATTTTAAAGAAAATTAGTTGATATATTATAAAATTTGAAAGAAAATACACACCTTTGATTTAAGGTTTGGAATCTACTTGTTAAATTGAAATATTTCAAAGTCCATGCTTTGTTGTGGGTGATAATGGGAAAGCAGTTTCATATGCTATTTTAAATTAAAATGTGAAAAAGAATATGCATAAAATTATATAAGTTGAAATGTCTGAAAATAACAAAATCGTTTTATATTAGAAATCAACTTTAGAATTGTAAAAAGATTCTAAATTTTTTGGTGTGGTGTATCTGTCAATAATGCAATCCCAACGATATGTTTTCTCTCAAGTAGGATATATATATATATATTTTTTATGTTCATTGACCAAAAGTCTTTGTTTTTGTTTGATTACAACCCGTTAATGCTCAACTACTGACAAACCTAGCTTTTATTTATTCGTATCCGAGTTAGATTGGTGGGCTCTAGAGCTCAGACTAGAAAGCATAGCAACTTGAGAAAAAGCTTGCTCCCACCATCAAATAATTAGTTGGATCTTTTCTCTCTTGGGACTTATTCGAAAACGGAATTTATCAATATCTTTTTAGTCTCTTTCTGGCATAGAATTTCGTAACTTGAAATAATGAAAGACTAACTTCGCAACTGAAAAGAAAAATCCTTTTGGATGTGAATAGGGACAGCCTTGGTGACCATTTTAGTTCATGTTACCTGAAAGATGGCTTATGTCCTCAAGCTGACGATTGGTATCCACAAACTATGTTAACTGGACTTGGGTTTGAGTGTCAGATGCATATGTGTTCAATTCGGGTATGCTCAATTTTTTTTCTAAACTTTATCTGTGTATTCGGAGGGTTATGTTCCTGTATCATGTCCGAAGATCTATGTAATTCAAGAAAAATAAAGAGTTAGAGCAACATAGCCCACAAATACTATGATTCTTAATTTAAAAGCAGCTTTTGTAAGGGTAAAGAGCTCCTTTGTCTTTTCCATCTAGATGGTTCTTTTTCCTGATGCAAAGCTGCAAACTGTTGTGGTTTAGATGACACCAGTAGGATTTGTTATTATTTTCAAGATATTTTTCTCTCCTTTTAACATTTTCTTGTCCTTATTCCTGGCTATTTAAATATAGGGGACAGGATGCCATTGTACAACTTAGTTTAATCATCTGGCTATTTAAATATCCTGCAATACTTATGCAGTAAAAACAGCCTACATTTTGCCCCCTTACTGATTTTTTTACTATTCCTTATTTCTACCGGCATCAATGGCGAAAAAGATATTTGAAATTCTAGTATACTAACATGAATTAATCTACAAAATATGCTTCTATAAGTTTTAAATGAGCAGACATACATTGTCCTTGCCTATTGCCACTTAAAGGTCACTGTTCTCAGATTATCCAATAATTTGCGTTGCTGGATTTATACTTTTGAATAGAATAATTAACTCAGCAAGTCTGTTTGAGTAGATGAACGGAGTGTTGATGATCCCTTCTTTTTAACTCCATTTGGCCCATGGTAATTGATAATCTTTAATTACTGCAAAGAAGTTCTCTATAAGCATCAATAAATGTTATGCACTGGGCCATAACTTGTTGAAACCGGTTGCTTGAATCTTTGTCTTTAGTTTTTTCTAGTTTCTAATTCAATGTTAAACAAAATAACTTTGCAGCTTCAAGGAGCTCCAGGATGGTCAGTGAACTATCGAGGACAAGGCTTCAGGATGGATATGTCTCATATGCCTGGGAGAGGAGGATGCAGGAGGTGCTAGCTGTTCCCAACTCAAGCAGCTTTCTTTCTATTCTCCTCCTTCCAAAGGCTTCAGACCGAGTGGCCTCTCGATACAACGACTTGGAGGATACCCTTGCTCGAGCAAGTGCTTGGCTTTCTGCATCTCAGGTCTCTGGGGTCCCCATTGTTTTCATGAATATCCAGACTGAATCCTTGCTCACTAAGGTACCATGCAAAAGACTTAAAACCTCAGTAGCAAGTAAATATCTTCAATTGAAGTATTTTGGAATTGTTTCACCACCGACATTTGCAATCAACGGTTTTAGACCTTAGGGATGGGCTAAGGTTCAAGCCTTCAATGCAATTCTCTTATCTGAACTCTTAGGACTGCAGATTCTCAGGTTGATCAGTTAGGCAAACCGGTTCATGTTCATCTGATTATCGGGAACTAATCTTTCTTTAATTTTTTTGAGCAGATCTCAGGTGAAACAGCCTCAGCTACTGTAAATGCTGGCTCATTATCTGATTTATCCAACCTAGCCAATGCAAGCCTATATGGTTTTGAGGACTACCATGGAGTCGACATTGGAGTTGTTCGAGCAGTTCGGCTATGGTACTCCCCCCTTGTGGAAGAAGTTGCAATTGAGATCAAACTAAAAGAGGATGACACAAAGCTCGGTTTCGCCATTAGCCGCACAGAAGAGGTCTGCCATCTGATTCTCAATAATTGTGACTTTATTACAGAATTTGCTTATATATTGTTTTCTCTGTTATAACAGGGATTCATCTATATATCATCTGTAATCGATGATGATGAAAACGTGCCTTCGACAAGATCAGGACTCAGCACACTCTACAAAGAATCAGTGAGTGCATCTAGGCTGCTGGTTGTCTCAAGATTATCAAATCAGAAGGTGCTTCCATGGATGGTTTCTTCAACCGGAGCTATTCGATGCTTTGATACTGTCTCCCTAAGTCAGAAGCTCTCACTACACCGACATGCCAGCATTCCGATTCTAATGCACGTCTTCTCGTGGGATCAGTCGTTGGTTTCTCGAGGTTCTAGCAGTGCCAGGAATTGGGATCCCTCTCCATTAGTGTTACCATTGCCCCAGGAAGTTAGATTAGCCCACCAACCTAATGATAATCAAGTACTGCCTCTGCCACCTGGTGAACCAAATGAAAGCATAACCACAAGTGAGCAGCCGGACCGCCGATTACAGCGAGATACTGCTGGTGAGGTCTCCTTCAGATTTCATAACTTTTCACTTCCTAACAACTGGGTATGATTTTAAATTTCCTACTTCAGTGTGTATATATCAAAAAGTTTAAGGAGTAGAGGAGTCCATTGATTGAAGCTAGTTCCATACGGTTAGGCTTGATCTAGAAAATCCCGAATAAACTGGTAGATATAGTTCGCACATCATAGTTAGAAATAGATACATGTTTTACATGTATATGACGCATTTTTATACTGTTGGTGTGTACATCATACAGGAGCTTTGGGGCGTTGAATGGCCTGTCTTTTGTATGCTTTGTTCTTTTGAAGCGCCTTTCCCCCCCTTTTGTTAGCATTTTCTTATATTTGAAGCTCGCTATGGATTTATATGTTGATGGTGAATCATATATGATATAATGGTCATTTTGTCAATTTGACCTTTATTCTTTTTTAGTTAAATTTGACCATTAACCTTTTAAAAATGAATAAAATTATTTTTCTTTAATGAAAATGTTGACTACACATTAATTTTTTAATAATGTTGGCGTGGTAACTTGTATGAATTTTACATGTATTTTATGTTGACAATACGTTATTTATCTTATATACCACACGTCAACAAATGATTTTAAATTTATAAAAATATTCAAAAAATTAAAAAAGTCTGAAATCTAAAAAATGCTATAAGATGTTCATAAAAAAAAAGCACGAAGTATACATAAATTGTTATGTTTAAAAATTTTAACGTTTTAGTTAGTGCTTTAGTTAAAAAAACAACAATTCAACTTTTTAAAGATTGATGGCCAATTTTGACTTTTTTTAAGAGGTTAATGGTCAAATTAGTTAAAAAAGGGTTAAATTGACAAAAAAAATGTAAATATTAAGAGTTAAAATTACCATTATACCATCATATAGTGATATGTTATTGATAATATAACAAATACTTGTATAAATCATCAAAAATAAATGGCTTAAATGTGAATTTAGCTTTAGAACTTGTTAGGTTCTCGTAGATAGGTATTATCTTTGATTGTTACTTTAACTCTTTTTTCTTTACGTAACAATTTTTATAGTTAATTGAATAAATCACTGTAGGTGGCGGATACCTTAATTATGATAAAAAAGACGAAAATTAGATTAAGCTATATTATACATTTGTAACATCTTTTATCTGACCTGATTGTCGGGATAAGGTACCGGAATGTTACATTCATTGTCGAAGCAACTACGTTAACATCTTATCAATAAAATATTCATATTGATTAAAAATATGATTTCTATCTTAGCTGAGCTTAAAACGAGCTTTAGAAAACTTTCAGGCAAAACAAAACTCAAATCAGAACAAAAGGATGAATACTCAAGCATTCGAGAGCTTGTCACGATGTCAAAGATATCCCTCGTTTCGACGTGATTTACTGTTTTGAGCTTGTTGTGACTACATCCCATCGTCACAACGTTAGTGCTCGTTGCGACTACACAAAATTTCTTGTCACGACGTCAAACCTACAATTTCACATTCAAATATACCAATTACCAACATAAAACCTTACTCAAATCACCATAAACAACTTCAAAGGTATCCAAAATACAAAGTTTACAATTTAAGCCATGACATCTATGTTTTCAAAACATGCATCCAAAATACATCTAGCATTATCGTATTGTACATGTCATAACTAAAGTCCAAAATTTAGTTCGTACTCTTCCCGGGCTTGGTGATGTGATGAGATGAGTAACCTTTGACTTCAATTCTAACCCTTCGATATAACTTTACCTACGCGATAAAAGAAACATATTAAGCCGGTGAAGGCTTAATAAGCACTAGAAGTAATCAAAACTCAATAAATAATAATCCAAATAACTTAACCATAATATAATTACACTTATGAACTTAACCTTACATAAGTTTTCATCCCATTAAATCTAAATCTTTTATTAAAGATATTATTACTTACCATAATACGTTTAACACTGCTTCCTCTCATTATTGTCATCACCCATAGCAGACTATATAGAATATTCAGGATATACGAAACAAATACAGAGGTGCATCGATATACACTAATGGAACAAAGAGCACAAATGTGCTAAACGGAGAACACTGACGTGCTAAAATCAGAGAGCGTGCTAAAGTTCCCTAATGTTATGCCACTGATATTCTAATAGTTCTAACTTTGCCTACTTGAGCAATAATACACTTGTGAAGAATTATACTCACTTTTCTTCTCTTTACAATTTAGTCCTTAAATTGAACACACATAAATAACATATTTTTACTATAGTTTTCCCACACAAAATACAAAAGATTAAGACATACACCATTTATGTCTCTTTAAAATTCTTTACAGGTATGTTCATAACATATTCCATGATTTTTTCACAATTTAATCCTTTTTTATTCACATAATAAATTCATAATTAATCTAGTTAATTATCCAATCATATTAAACATCTTAAGAAAATAATGTAAAGTACTTGTAGTACTTACAACAAAAACTTGATATAATATATTTAATTCTCTTTTCAATCCTTGGCATATTGTGTTTCTTTTCCTTCAGTTTGGTCCTCAACTTTCTTCTCTTGTTCTTCAATCCATATCAAAACATATAAAACCCACATGTTAAAATCACAATCAAATAACGTTGCTATGCTATTTATTGAAATAAACATGTATGTCATGGAGATTTCACCATTGCTTATCTCAATCTCTTGAAACTAAAATCTAGTTCTTATTTTCTCTCTCCTCTATAGCAATTATGGAGTCTCTTCTCATGAAGTTAAGGTGACAACTAGACTTTTATTGATTCTTCTAAAGAAACTTGAAGGTTTAAGTTTGAAAAGGTTCAAAAAATGGTAGAAGGACTTATTTAGAAAAAAAGTGAGTTGAAATGGGAGTGACGGTTTGGCATCTCAAGAGAGCTATTCATCTTTTCTCCATATTTCTTCATAGTTCCTCAAAAATATCTCACCATTTAAAAGAATTGATCAAAATGCTAGTAAGTTCTCTAACTATACATCTTTACATTTTGATCCTAATCATTATGACTTACCATTTTATCCTTCATCTTTCCTCCAATACCAAGCATGAACCGATAAATTTTCTTCTTGGTCTTCCCTTGATTCCTACTAATTCCATAAAATTCCGTAACTTTTAATTTTCCTATTTTTGTCTCAATATTTTCTATTATATTACAATTTAACCATTGTGTCAAATATTTTTTTCTTATATCTAAGAAATATTTTTCTAATTTCTATAGGCTCTAATCACTTCTTAAATTATCACTCAAAATTTTACCCGATATAGTACTGTACCCAAATCCTCTTTTATTTAAAAAAAGTTGATAAAAAATTCTCAAACTCCTAATTCACTCCGGCCCCCTTTGATACCACTTAAAATAAGTTATCTCATTTGTTTCTTAACATCGGAGACGGATTCAACAAAGAATGGGAGAGTTTGAGCGAATTACTAAACCGTGGGCCTTTCTTTAAAGTTGCCAGCTCTCTCCCTTCTTCTTTCTAAACACAAGGACCCAAAGTGCACTGCTTATCCTCATCATTGTTAAAACCGAAAGAAATGAGCTGAAAATCAGCAACATTTTCAGAAATGAGCCCCACTTCTTCCTGCCTATCATCTTCAGTATTTTCCACCAATGAGGAGGGAGGTACTTGCCACCTTCCTCCCATTCCACCTCATGGTTTTAATCTCCCTTCAGTTTAATACCATGCACTCAAACAATCAACCAACAAGTCTATTAAGATTTACTGTGTGTGTGTCATCCTCGACTTTAATCACTTCACCTCATCCATCAACTGTAGAATGAAAGTAAAAAGAAATTGCTCAATGTATTTGATACAAAAGATACTGTTATATACAAGTGGAAATGAAAAAATAACAGAAAGAGGATAACAGAAAATATAACTGCTAACTGCTAACTAATTAACAAGATTTTAAATAAAGCTATATGACTAACAGCCCCCCTCAAGCTAGTGAGTGGATAGGAAACAGTCCTAGCTTGGACAAAATAGACTGAAAAGGAGCAGCAGCAAGGGTTTTAGTGAAAATATCAGCAAGTTGGTCCTTGGAAGAACAAGGAAGTAGTTTAACAACACCGGACAACACCTTTTCACGAACAATATGACAGTCAATTTCGATGTGTTTAGTACGTTCATGAAATGTAGGATTGGCAGCAATTTGAAGAGCAGAACTGTTGTCACAAAATAGAGCAGTAGGGCCAGGAAGAGATAAATGCAAGTCACATAGAAGAAATCGAAGCCACTGAATTTCACAAGCAGTAGATGCAAGGGCACGATATTCTGCTTCGAAAGAGGATCGGGATACAGTGCTTTGCTTCTTAGCTTTCCAACTAACAAGAGAATCTCCATAAAAAAGGCAATAACCAGTTACAGAACGTCTTGTAAGAGGACAGCCAGCCCAGTCCGAGTCACTAAAGGCCTTCAGTATAGGTGCGGAAGAAGCAGAAAAGAAAAGTCCAAAATCAAGGCAGCCTTTCAGGTAACGGAGAACACGATGAGCAGCTTGAAGATGAGCAACTGTGGGCTGATCCAAAAACTGACTCAACTGCTGGATTGCAAAAGCGATGTCAGGTCGAGTAGAGACAAGATACAGTAGACGACCAATGAGTTTTCTGAAGATAGTATTATCAGGAAGCAATTCGTCAGAAGCATCACGAGGGAGTTTGGTAACCATAGGAGTCGTAATAGGCTTGCAATCAGAGAAGCCAAAGTCAGACAGGAGGTCAAGAGTATACTTTCGCTGACAAAGAGAAATGCCAGCAGAACTGCGAGCAACTTCAAGACCAAGAAAATACTGCAGATCACCTAAATCCTTTATGCTGAAAGTAGAATCCAGAAAATCTTTTACTCGTGTTATTTCATTGAAATGATCACCAGCTAGAATGACATCATCAACATAAACTAGTAAGGCAGTGAAAGAAGTGTCATCCTTTTTAACAAACAATGAGAAATCTGAAGTAGATTGAACATAACCAATAGAAGTGAGCGCTGTTGTGAGTTTAGCAAACCATTGGCGACTTGCTTGCTTTAGGCCATATAACGACTTTTGCAATTTACAGACCTTATGTGGAGTAGAGGAAGCAAAACCAGGGGGCAAAACCATATAAACTTCTTCAATCAAATCTCCATGCAAAAACGTATTATTGACATCAAGTTGGTGCAAAAACCAGTTCTTGGAAGCAGCAATAGCAAGCAGTAAATGAACAGTAGTAAGCTTGGCGACAGGGGAAAAAGTATCAAAATAATCGACTCCCTCGGTTTGTGTAAATCCCTTGGCAACCAAGCGAGCCTTGTAACGCTCAATAGAACCATCAGCTTGATATTTCACTCGATAGACCCATTTACAGCCAATGGCAGTCTTGCCTGGAGGTAAATCCGTAATGATCCAAGTGTTATTTTGTTCTAGAGCAGAAATTTCAGCTTGCATTGCTTTTTGCCAATGAGGAATTTTACTAGCTTGTAAATATGTAGTTGGTATAGAAGAGGCATTAAGAACAAGGGTAAAGGGTGTAGAGTATTGACAATGATTGGTAGCAGCATTGCTTAAAAAACAGTGATATTGGTCTAAATATGATGGTCGTTTCCTAAGACGAGGTGGCCTAGAGGGTTGCGAGGGTACGGGAGGTGAAACCTGTGGTTGAAGTGGCAAATCATAAGTAATGGAGGGGTCAAAGGTTAATTGTGGGATGGAGGAGGAAGAAGATGGTTGAGAGGAAAAAGGAAAAACATACTCATGAAAATGAACGTTTCTTGAGACAAAAATGACATGAGTTGACAGATCAAAAAGAATGTAACCTTTGACATGTGGTGGGAATCCAAGAAAAACACACTCATGAGCTCGAGGATCAAATTTGTGGCGATGAGCAGTAAGGGTGATTGCAAAACAAAGACAGCCAAAAACCCGTAAGTGCTGAAAAGATGGTTTAGTTTGGTATAAATGGTCAAAAGGAGTGAGGTTAGCTAAAAGAGGTGTTGGGGTGCGGTTGATAAGAAAAACTGAATGAAGAACAGCATGTCCCCAAAAATGCTTAGGTAAACCAGCATGAAATAATAGAGCTCGTGAGACATTGAGAATATGTTGGTGCTTACGTTCAACAAGACCGTTTTGTTGCGGGGTTTCAACACAAGAGGTTTGATGAATAACGCCTTTGGAAGCACAAAAAGCTGGAATGGAAAACTCACTGCCATTATTAGTTCGAATGACTTTAATTTTGGATGAAAATTGAGTTTCAACAAGGGTAAAAAAATTCTGAATATGGGTACGAACTTCAGATTTTGTTCTTAATAAGATAATCCAAGTAAAACGACTGAAATCATCAACAATAGTAAGAAAGTAACGATGACCAGTAATAGAAACAATATCGGTTGGGCCCCAAATATCCATATGAACAAGGGCAAATTTTTCATTGGATACAGAAGTGCTTACAGGAAAGGATATTTTCTTTTGTTTTGCCAAATGACAAGCTTTACAAGGTGCATTAGGTGATATGGACAAGGAAGGTATGTAAGGAGAAAGTAGCTTCAATCTGGAGTCAGAAAGATGACCGAGACAAGGATGCCAAAGGGAACATGACGTGTTGGTAGCTGATAAGGCAATTGGTGTGGTAATAGAGAGAGTTTGAGCTGGTGAGTCCAAAATATAGAGACCATGTAGAACTTTAGCTGTACCAATCATCGTCAAAGATGGAAGGGCCTGTAAAGAGCAATAAGTTTTGTGAAAAGTAAAAGAGCAAGGTAGTGTAGCAGTGAGTTTGGTTACAGATAAAAGATTGAAAGTAAATTGGGGAACATAAAGAACATTAGTAATGTATAGGCTATTACTAAAAATGACTGTACCAGAAATTCGAGCACAAACTTTGGTACCATTTGGAAGATTAATATATACTGGTTTAATGGAATGAAAAGAGGCAAAAAAAGATAAAGAGTGTGTAATGTGATCAGTTGCACCAATATCAATGATCCAATGGTGGGGTTGAAAAGAAAAGAGGTTACCTGAAGATACAGAAGGCTGTAAAGGTAAAGAAGAGACGGTATTGGTAACATGAGTAGGGGAGGTAGAAGATGGAAGCAATGTAAGGAGCTGCTGTAACTGATCTTGTGTCAAAGTAACAGGAGAATCAGGTGGCAAAATAGCAACAGACTGTGAAGCGTCCAAAGATGGTGCCTCACCATCAGTAAGTACTGCGTGTGCACGAGAAGTCCGACCACGAGACTTGTAACCAGGTGGATAACCATGCTTCTCATAGCATGTATCAACAGTATGCCTGGATTTGCCACAAAAGGTGCACTGCCGTGAGTCAGAAGCCGATTTCGGCTGAGATTTCCTTGAAGAAGGATGTTGGCGCAGTGTGTTACTGACAAACAGTTGGGAAGAGCTAGCAGCAAGTAGGTGACGTTCGTGTTGAATAACCAAAGAAAACGCTTTGTTGATCGTAGGCAACGGATCAATGAGCATGATTTGAGAACGAACAGCAGCAAAACGATCATGGAGACCTTTAAGGAATCGAATCACATAATCATTATCATGATACTTTTGAAGAGTAGCAAAAACACCACAAGAGCAAGATGTGGGACAAGAACAAACTGGAATTGGTCTAAAATTCATCAATTCATCCCAGAGGATCTTTAACTCAGTAAAATAATCAGTGACTGAGCGATCATCTTGTTTGAATACATTGATTTCTTCTTGAAGATCAGAAATGCGAAAAACATCTCCCTGAGAAAAACGTTCCCGGAGATCGCGCCAAACATCAGAAGCAAAATCAAGCCAAAGAACACTGTTCATGATCGAAGGTGAGATGGAATGGTGCAACCAAGAAAGCACCATAGTATTACATCGTTCTCAAGCTGAGTAAAGAGGGTCTGTTCGAAGCGGAACTGTGATGGTGCCATTAACAAACTGGAGCTTGTTCTTGGATAAAAGTGCCATTGTCATTGCTCGAGACCAAGAATGATGATTCGAGCTTGATAGGACGGGAGAAACAAGAACCAAAGCTGGGTTTTCATTTGGATGAAGATAGTATGGACTAGAAGGTAATGTATGATCATGGAGGGCCATCGTAGGAAAGGAAAATCAAGAAGAAAATTGTTTGGAAAACAAGAAATGACAAGGAATTATAATAGAGAAATATCAGCTCTGATACCATGTAGAATGAAAGTAAAAAGAAATTGCTCAATGTATTTGATACAAAAGATACTGTTATATACAAGTGGAAATGAAAAAATAACAGAAAGAGGATAACAGAAAATATAACTGCTAACTGCTAACTAATTAACAAGATTTTAAATAAAGCTACATGACTAACATCAACAATAGATTGGAACACAGTAGGATGTCATAACTGTAACGGAAAGTCTTCAACTCGGCAAGCCACACTGACTGGAATCGGTTCAAGGGTCGCTAACCATTGTTGCTGTTGAATACTTTGCCATCAAAAGATTTATAATAAAATTGATGTTAAATGACCTAATGACAACAAGTTTGAATAGATAATGCATGATCCAACATACGTAATTAGATTGAATAGAAGTGAGTCTTCTCCATATTGACTAATTTGATATTTCCAGATCCGAATACAAAATTGGGTCCAACTTCAACCCATAAACATATATCCAATTAAATTGGATTTGGAATAAGAAATTTGTAGTAAGACGCACAGAACAAGAAGCAATACAGAAACAAAAATTAAAAGCCTTTTTATCCAAGTTTTGCATTGAAAATTTTCTTAAGTGTTATTAGTTGAAACAGAAATAATGATGGATCTGTGTAATAATATAGTTCCAGCCGCATTTCCTCCCAAACATGGTCACTATCACTCATTCCACATTGGGTAAACTCCGGGATTTGAGCCCTGAACTGAGTCCACAGACCACCCGCCATATCCCCCAGACTGCATATCATAATCAACCTTCACCAATCCTACCTCCTCCGTCGAGTTGCCCACATAACCTCCACTGTAACTTCCACTAGAGCCTGAGCCGCCATTATTATCCACCACAGATGGTGAAGAACAGCTCAGGTTCATCAAACCATGAAGTAAAGCTGGGTTGTTTTGAATGTAGGTATTGTTGTAAAACTGCTGGTGCAATTGCAGCTGTGTTTGAATGTAATTATGGTGAAAGGTGGAGGAGGAGGTGTCTTCTTGAGTGTATTGAGAGTTAATGTCGTGGTTTTGTAATGTTAGCAATGGTTGTTGTTGCGGTTGATGATCAAATTGCATTAGAGGGTAAGCTTGTGGTAACCTACTCGTGCTTGAGCTTCCATATTGGAAACTTGAACCCAAAGCAATCATTTCTTCACGCTTCCTTGATGATTCAAGTGCTTGAGCTTCCTTTAGCCGTTTTGCAGCTCCTCCCCTATTGGCAATGTATTGCTCTCTAGAATGGCTTTTACATCATACCGATTCATGTCGAAGTTAGTGACTGCATTAAGTCCTCTGAATTTAATCGCTGCAATGTCATAAGCTTCCGCTGCTTCCTCTTCGGCACCTGTTTGTTTTAATTAGTAACAAAATGCTGTGCAAATGATATATATATATATATCCTATCAACTTATATATAATGATGTGCAAATGATACTTACTGAAAGTTCCTAGGTAAAGATCTTTGTTTCCTGCAACTCTGCCTATCCTGGCTTGCCATCTGCCATGCTGATGATGTCTGTATAAAGATACCAAGTTTGTTAGAGAGGGAGAGCCATGCATAGGCGCTACCTGTTCATTTTGATAGTATATATATAATATACCTCGTTACTCCACGGTACATGGATGCACCCCTTGAAAAACCACTGCTCTTCCTGATCATAACATTACAAACATATTAAACATGTGTATTTATATTGTCTAATAACGATTTAACCTTCAGTTTGAAACAAAATCTCTTACTGAATATATGTATGTACCTTCTAATGGCAGCGACAAATTCTTGTCTAGTCATGTGCTTCATTTCTTCTATCTCCTTCTCATAATTACTAATCTTGAAAAACACAAGAAACTTCATTGTTAAAACTAGAGATTTAACTTTAAGTGCACTACTTAACTTAATTACATATGCAGCGGTATTCATATACCGGAAAATTAGTGGTGGTGGATGTTCCCCAATACTTGAGTGCAGCAAGATCATAAGCCCTAGCTGCTTTCTCTTCTTTGTCATATCCACCTGCTCAACATGGATTTAAACCAGTTTTGAAACCAAAATTTGAAGAAGTATATATATATATATATATAGAGAGAGAGAGAGAGAGAGAGAGAGAGAGAGGAGTACTGTACTCACCCAAGTATACTGGTATATCAATGATGCAAATCATCAATCAAAGGTAAACCATGAAAAAATTAGAATAGAGAAATGGGTTAGGAAACATTAAACTTAGTGCTTATAGTATAGCTGAAGATGTCAATGAAACCCTAGAAGAAGTCCGGGCTCTACCTTGTCTTCCTTTCCTCGATTGCCCTTCTCTCCTACAACTATTATCCCATAGATGAGCTTCATATCTTCCAGTCCATCTATGCCTGCACTTGCAACAAGTATACATACACATATATCCCTTTCAAAATCTAAATTAATAATATATATAAGTATTCTTTTTGTTTGGTTGATGGAATGATCCAAAAACTCGCCTTGTGACACCACGGTATATGGAGGTTCTTTGCCCAAAAGTGTCACAGGTTCTTCTAGTGGGAGCCTCGACGATATTAGCACTGTTTTCAGCGCTGGTTGAACCCTTGCCACTACCCATAGATAATGCCAGTGACTGCAAATTGGTAGCATTCTCTAGCAACTCATAGTTGTTGTTGGAAGCTATTACAGTAGTACCGTTTTGCACTTGAACGATATTGTTGTGTTGAAATGAATAGTCAGCAGGATGATTAGATTGATGAATTGCGTTGAAGGCCACAAGATCTAAGGATGGAGTTTGGGATTTTGAAACTCCAAGGAAGTCTGCAACCTTTGGAACTTCACTTGTATTATCGTGGGTGTTTATCAGGTTCCATTCTGTGAATATATATATATATTTCAGGAGGAGGAATTAGATTGAAAAACAAGGGAGATAAAAAAAATAGAGGTATAGAATATGATATGTATACCTTGAGTTTGGAAAGGATTCTCCATATTATCATTCACTAACCCTACATTGAACTGATGATGATCATGAGATTGAGAGGAGTGTAATGAAGAATTAGAGGGAGAAAGAGGAAAAGAAAGCCAGTTGTTGGAATTCATGGAGCCAATATCATGTTCCAAATCAAAGACTTTGCTTTGCACCCCTCCAAAAATCTAGTGCAAGTAAAGACACCAAAGAGAATGAGTATTGAAGGGCTCCGAAGTGATTACTGACTAGCCTTTGACCCTCTCTCTTTCTTGGTGGCAAAAGAATCATATAGAAGATGTAGTGTAGTATTTGCTATATACATCACATTTTAAAAGAGACCCGTTTTGCAAGGGTCATTTCAAGTGTGGAAGCAATGGTTTCCAACACTTGAGCATGAAATAATAATTGTTTAATAGTATTTTATAAGAAATTCAAAATAATTGAGTCTTTGTAGTGTAGCAAGACAAACCCACAGTTCCAAGTGGGAAAATCCCCTTACCCTTTAAACTTAAATCTTTGAATTGCCCCCACTTGGGTTTATTGGAACTCTCGGGGACCTCGTTCTAAGGAATGCATGACTCCCGAAAACCCAGCATTCCCACACTCTGCAAATCATGTCCTACTCTAATTTCAATACATTGACTACTCTCCACTCCTCTCTCTTTGCTTTCATAACAATCACTACTAAATATATGAAGAGATGAGATCAAAACTTATCAATCTTTTCTCAAATATGTGTATCAATGCCAAAATATCTATATATTTATTATTAAAATTATGTTACTATCCTTGAAAAGATTAATTTTCATGTGGACAGTAAAATATGGATATATAATAACGTTAATTCGTATAAAAAATTATATGTATTACATAGATTTATATTTAAGGCACAATGACTTATTTGACCTTCTAACTTTACAAAAAAAAATTAACCATTCATTTAGCTTTTCGTCTCTTTTAACTCTTAAACTTGTGTTGTTTGTCAGATCACTCTAAAATTGATAGAAATTTAATGTCGGTTAACTTTGCTAACGTGACATACATATGGATGCCACGTCGGCGTTTAATTCATTTATTTTAAAATTTTTAAAATTTAAAAATTCAAAAAGTATTTTTAAAAATTAAAAAATATTAAAAAAATTATAATTTTTTAAAAAAAATTTAAAAAATTAATTAAATGTTGATAAGTTATTCACGTGTATTCAGTGTCAGCTGTTAACTTTTCCATATGTTTTGAGATGATTAGAGAAAAAACGCAAATTGAAGGGTTAAAAAGATTAAAAAATAAACTAAAGGTAATTATGGGTTTAACTTAATTAAAGATATAAATAAAGAAGGATTTAATGAAAAGATTTGGTTTAGATTCCCAAATCAACGTATGTTGTAATTGGTTATTGCATCCCGTGAAAAAGTAAAAGGCTAACGTGGATTAGAGTATAGTTGCCTTCTGTAATCCAATTCCATCAACTATTTCATTATTTTAGTTTAAATGGCTTTACACACCATGTACAGACAAATTCCTTATAAATATCAATTTTATTCACCTCATAACCTATATTAATATTTTATGTTCATTTTGCCCCCAATAAGTGTGTAAATACATTATTGATGAAGTTAAAAATGGACTTCATTTGTTATACTTAATTTTTATTTTCTTTTTTAAAGTAATATTTATTTTATTTTCACTGCTTTTTTGTTATGTTTGGTATGAGTATTATTCTTTCACTATATTTTAATATATGAATTAATAATTTTTAGCCACTCACATGATTTGTTTGAAAAAGACAAGGATTTTTTTTTACTTATTTTACAATAGTTTTTACTTATATTTCTAATTCTAAGTTTAAATTTATACTAACTATTTTTTATTTTATTTTATGTCTAATTATTATAACATATGTCTTTTCCTCGTGTTATTATACTAATAATTAAATTAGATGTGTAAACTTTATTTATAAATTTTAACTTTTTTGAAAATGTATTAAATAATTTTCATATGTATATATTTGTTAAAAATATATTTCTTACATTATATACATATATGGAGATCAGGTTGGTGACTCCAAGGTTGCAAAAGATGATATTAAAGAAATTTATAATATTGTCACATGGATGATCTGCATGTTGAATTACTTTATAAAAGGTTGATCCATTTTTTAAGTGATTAGATATGGAAAATGAGAGTGATACGTCTTAGTCAGTTGGTTCAGCAATTATTTGTCAGTAAATCTATGCCCCTACAATTTGGAAACTCAAAAATTATCAAAGTTGAGTGTGTCCAAGAGGAGAGAAACTTCTTAAATTAATTAATTATGCATTGCTGAAATAATAATAATAATAATACCCAAGGGCATAGTTGACATTTCAACTTTTATTCAATATGCAATGTGATACCTGTACAGAAAAAAATGTCTAATTTAGTGCTAGTACAGTTCTATCATATATCAATACTCCCCCCAGCTTTAATATCATTTAATTTACATGCTAACTTGACAACAATGAATAAATGAATAGCGGTTGCCATCATACGATTAGCTTTAGATTTTAAATATGATTTTTTTTTGTTCAGTTTTCAACGAGAAAATTTTAGTTTTTTTTATTGTATTTATTGTTTAAAAATAGAAATAAAAGATAAATATCAAATAATTTGATCAACTTATAATAATCATATTCAAAACCCAAAATCAGTCATATATAACAACATGTGGCATTCATTTATTCGTTGTTGGTAAGTTAGCATGTAAATTAAACAATGTTAAAGCTTTGGGGTATATTATATACATGGCAGAAGAGTACAAGTGCTAAATTGTATATTTTCTTTGTACAAGTACCATATTGCACATTGAATGAAAATTTAAAGATAAATTGTGACATTAATCCTAACAACAATAACAATAATTATCTATACTACAATTTAAACCATTGATTGAGTTAGTGTCATAAGTCAATTGGGTACCAACTCGATTAGAGAAATTATTAAAAAATATCGTTTTGTATATAAAATAAGTTGTATTATTCTAAGGTACGTTAGTCTTTTTATTTAAAGAAACGATAAATAAGTTGCATATGATGAAATTTGAACCATTGACATTGGTAAAATTATCATGGAGACCCTTGTATTAGGTGTCAAATTGAGTTTTCCCCTCTACTAAAAAATGAACAATTAGTGCCTATATGTTAGATCAAAGAGCAAATTGGTCTTTTATATTAAAAATTTCCATCTATTTTTTACTATTAAAAACTCATGTGGTACTTAACAAAAAAACTAGATTGTTACACGTGGTAGGCCACATGTACCTCATGCCGATGTTGTACCTCTATGGTAGTTTTATTCATAACATTTGCATCAATAAAACTTTAATTTTATCACTCAACCAATACTTTATCTTAAAATATTTTGCACATTTTAATTTTATCATGCATACTTTATTACCTCTATCAATTGTATATATTTATAATGTTATTAATTGAGTTGGTGTCACAAGTTAACTCGACATCAATTCAAGATTGATGATAACACTATGATAAGCAGTTGTAGTACATTTCATACACTTAATATGACATATTTACATGTTTAAATTTTGTTTTACTCACAATTTAATCTTTATTACTCGAATATCGTACATATTATATATGTTGTTATTAACTAGTTTTAAATTATATACTTAATTATTTATCGTTAAACATACGATTATATTCTAAATATATAATTTTTATTGTAGACTTAAAAGGTATGATATATAATTAATATGAAATACAATAAAAACATTTAATTTCCACCCTTGATAAAATAAGAAGAATCACCTGTCATTCCATTCTAGAGGCCAAAATGTTGTAAATATTTTAAGACGGTCAACCCAACGCACAACAGCCGACCAGCAATTCATCTAGTCTCAGATAACATTAGATATTATTTGAATATAGTAAATATTATGATGTAACACGAAAATTAAGATGATGATTCATGATTATTTAAGTGGTTATAGCAAAAAAACTTATATAAATGAAATTATTTATACATCAAGATTTACATATACAAAAATATATATATATAGATCCTCAAAAAATATTTTTTAAAATTATTAATACATCAAAATTTTCTTATATTTTAAATATGATAAAATATTAAATTTAGTCTGTAATTAAAAAAAAACGAAAAGATATTTAATTTGTTGGAATTGGGATCAGCCACCGCCCACATGTTGTAAATGAATTAAATGGAGACGTCGTTTCAGATATTAGCGTCCAATTTGACCAACACGTTCCTGTTTTTTTTGATTCACTCACTAATTAAACTCATAATTACTTATTTACCCAAAAAATTATTTTAGTTGTGGATTTAATTTTTTAACTCTTTTAATATTTCAGTTTATAGATTTTATCAAATCACTTAAAAATGGATGAAAATAAATGTTAACAAAAAGATAGTTAACAAGTGTTAACTTTAATGATGTATCATATACGTGGATTGTCATGTGGATGAATATGTAAATATTTAATTAATTTTTTAAAATTAAAAAATATTTTTTAAATTTTTAAATTTTAATAATTTTTAAATTCAAAAAATAGTTCTTATATTTTTTTTGAATTTTTAAAAATTAATTAAAGGCTGACGTGTCATCCACATGGCAATCCACGCGTATGCCATGTCAACAAAGTTAAAAATATTAACTTTTTTATTCATTTGACAAATTACACAAGTTTAAGAATTAAAAAAAATAAAAAAATAAATAGAAGATTAAAATAATTTTTTATAAAATTGGAGGGCTAAATAAATTATTATCCCTTAATTAATTACGTACCACTGTATTTTTATTTTAAAATATTGAATTTTAACTTTTATAAATTTTAAATGTAGCATGATTATGAAATAAGTATTTTTTATTTTAAAATGTTACGCCAATAAATTTAATAAAATAATAACAATAGTAATAGTTAGATTAAATTTTAGAATTTACAAATAAAATACTAAATTTCTAAAAATAAAGCTACAAAGATTATATTAAACTTGTGAACAGTATGACAATTTTTAACTTTTAGGAATAATTTGTTTAGGCTTTTGCAGCTTTTTGTTTTCAAAAGGTTCAGACTGAGGCAGCAGGCAGGTCTCAGATGAACCAATTATTCGTTTTTGCATGCTTGCACAAATAAACATGCTCTACCATAGATAGGGGAGGTTCTTTGTATAATAGTTGTGACAGGTGCAAACCTTGTCCAATTTGGTTCTAGAGGGACAGGGGCGCCTGCCAGGATTTCAATGAAGATTCAGAAGAACAACCAAGTGGTTATACTCCTTTTTTTTGATAAGTCAAGTGGTTATACTCCTTAATCCTAAAAGGCAGTACATAAGAAGAGGAGAGGTCGCTGTTGCTAATTAATTGTGGTATTCCGCTGCCAGACCATGCGGTAGAAAGTTGTTTTGATCATACTGAAATTGCTCGAGTTATGAATGCAGCTGGCAGGCAGGCAGCGAGATGCTCTACCCGAGGTTAGTTGTGCTCCAGTCTTCATGAAGTGCATATTTTTATCTCATCAACTTGATTGGTATTTAAGCTATTTTTGGATGCATTGTTGGATTGATTTAAGGTTGTTTCCTTTTTCTTATTGTAAAATTAAGAAGCAATTTGTGCTATGCTTCATCAATATCAACCACTAAATACAGTTTGTGAACTTCTCTTGTAACTCAAGTTCTTTTTCACAGTTGTGGTTCAAAAGAAAATCTTGATGTTGTCACACTTTTATACTGAAGACACACACAGACCCACATGCACAAAGACACACAGCATTAATTTAATAAATCAATTTGTGATTATTTAAACATGTACGAAAGTTTAGTTTATACACTTTTTTGATGAAATATTTTTTATACATTATATAGGAAAATGACAATGCTTGGCCTATTTTTAAGCTGCAAAGTAAGGTTTCTATCCTTTCTAGACTATTGAAAAATATCAGGAGATAGCGTTTTTGAAATGACAATCTTTCCTATGTATTTCTGCAAGTTACTTGAAAAGTCAGCATTTTTGCAAAATTTAATGAGTCAACTATACATCGAGTTGAATTTATCATGTTTTTCAGAAGTAAGAAGTTGATTTTATTTAATTATTACAAGTAGAAAACACCGTTTTCCCCCCCGAGTATAACAGTTCCCCAGAGTTCCTCAAGTAATTTTCTCATTTCTTGTTGCTGGAAGAATATTTCCATGAAATTATTGTATGTTCAGGATGAAACAGGATAAGTTGTTTGATGATGCTTTTTTAATTAAAAGTTCCTTAACCTTTTGTTATGGTTTTGATTTACATGAAATTGTTCAACGCAGAATCTCTGTATTTTCTTGATTATTATAATTATCAGTTATCTATTTCCCAAGGACAAATATCTTCTTCTCATAAGGATTATTTGTGAATAATGTGTCATAGGACCTTCAGATGGGGCTTGACCTTCAGAGGTACTGGACAACCTTTTTGATGTGGAGCAATATCCTCTTATTTCATAGCTCACCCATCGGTTCCAGGTATATTTACTTTCTAGAAATGAAATTTATTGCAATTATGTTTTGTTATTGTAGATTAATGTCTATCATAGTTTCATAAAATTGCAACTCTTGTGCGGATGATAAGCCATATGCAATTTGAAAAAGAAAAAATTCTTCGGAGAAATTGTCCAAAGATTGTCCAAGTTGAACATGGCACCTCTTGTTTGCATTTCCTTAGGATTATTAAACTTAATGTTCAATATCATATTTAGATCCTTTAGATCATGTCATGTTATTGCAAGATCATCATAACTTGATAGAATTTATCTAAATGGAGAAGGAACAACCTAATCCTTTATTTTGAGACCTTTTCTCGAAAACAAGTTGTGTTGGCTTAAGAACTCTTGCATATTAATTTTCTCAAGGTAGGTTTTGGCATCAAGAACATTGCCTTGTGGGGTCACTTACATATTTTGCATTCATCATGACAGTCTAGCAATGCATTTAAAGAACAGAATTGGAGAAAAATAATGAATCTACTGAGTTGATAATTACTAGAAGGTTTCAATTAGCAAAAAGTCCATGCCAATCCATCATTAGACCGAGCTAAGACTTTGTTGTTCGCTCATCTTCTTAAGCAGCCTCTGCTTGACCTTTTCAAAAGACTGCTCTAGGTTCATCAGCTGCATCATTGTAGACAGCATTAGTGTTCCTAAATTGATTGATAGTAAGATTGGATGCTTGCTTTCGGTTACATGGATAGCTACCTACGTACCTCTTGTTGAGCAAACCTGTTATGGATGAATAACCCACTGAACAGATCGAAACTATCATTGGTAGCGCTCTCCTTCTGCAATCATTATCATATTAATGCATCTCCTTTTTGAGAATGTTGGAGGAGCTAAATGAAAATTGCATTAGTTTAAGACATCTTATTGAGCTTACCAATTTAACAAGTGTTTCGAAGCTTTTGGTGTTCATGGATGTGGATTCAATTCCCATTTCCGCCAAAATCCTATCAAAGTAAGATGCATAAATTTTTATCACAAGCAGTCTCCCCATTGTAGTTGGTTTACCCGATGAACCAGCATTGAAATAAGATAAAGATGAGTAAAACATACCTGCCGATTGAATGGGAAAGAAATTGACTTCTAGCGGCAACTTTGTCATGTTCTTCACAAGACATTTCCACCATTCTGCAACCCTTTTCCAATATATTCTCTAATTAACCAATGCATCCACTCTGTAAATTGCATTAATTCCGAGCATTTGATTTAGATTACCTCAGATTCAAAGATGTGTAGGAAGCTGGAGCACCTAGTTTCATTCCTCACCCGAACTTTCTCATACACTAAAGGAAGATCTTTCCATCCATTTTTTCCACTTTCAGGTCCAAACATTGGATGAGTGCAGAGCACGTCCATATTCTCTGGCAAAACCTGAAAAAAAAAAAACACCATTTTCAACCTGGACAAAAGAAATATGATCAAGGGGGTTGAAGCAAAATCATAATATCATACTTGCAATAAAACGTTTCTTGGGTGTTCTTTGACCGAGAGCACATCGACAAACAACGTGTGGCGTTTGAGGCGACGTAATGGCATTGAGTTGAGCACCTCCGATAGAGATAGGATTGACGTGCATATCAATATCACATCATTATCTGCTTCAAGAAATGGAATTACGTCCCTAAAAACGCAGAAACAAGGGTTTCACAAAAGAATCAATGTGTAGTGTTGGCTTTGCGTTTAATTGAAGTTGAGAGTAGGATCTACCTGAAGAAGGGAACATCCAATTGATGACAAAGCTGGGAATAATCTGTCCGAGAAGTTGCCCTAGTAGTATGGCCTTGTTTGATCATTGTCTTTGCCAGGAACTGCCCAAATGTACCAAAACCGACGATGCCTATTTTTAGAGTTTGCAGAGGCAAGGACGACGACGACGACGACGACATGGCAGACGAAAACTCAGCAAAGAAAGATGGAGGGTTATACAGATTTGGATGTGTTAGTGTGTTATTAAGTCAAGAGCCGTGCTTTAGTAGGGATATTTATCGAAACTTTGGCAGAGGCGGCACGTTGATTCCCCGCTATTCTATCTTACCTGTCTCTCTGACAAAAATGTATTTTTAAATTAATTACATAAATTTTTCTATTCAAAATTTCATTACTCAATTTACGGAATTCAATTCTGAATCTACATTTTTTGGCACTAGTTAAAGTCCGGACATTACAGTTTGCTTCAAAAATTTGTGGTTTAAACAGTTTTTCATATATATATATATTACTTTTAAAACAATTTTTTTTATTTTAATTAATTATCATGAACTTGAAGGGCAAAAAGGAGGAGAATTGGCGGGAATTTCTCTAGGTTTTCAATTCCATTATTTGTTTTGGGGGAAAATATTTAGAGAGAAAACATTTTAGTTGGTTATTGTTTATATATTATTATTTCACGATTTTTTTTTTCAATTCTTTGAGATTCTGTGAACTATTGATTTGTTAGCATTTGATTTTTATATTTCGATATTCATATAATTAAATTATTAAAAATAAATACATAAAATTAATAAAAGAACACATTTAAAGAAAACTTGGACAATTAGACGTCTAAATTCATCTAAATTTTGATATTTTTTTGTCTAGATTCAATCTTGACGTGAAATAATAATTTATAATTTTATTTTTGTATAAGTTTATATATTTTAAATATTTCTTTTTATCTTTCTTTTAATGTTTTTTCACATGACGTTTTATTGATTGCCAATGTCGCGTCATCATATTCTAACGACATTACAAAAAGATATCAAAGTATGTAACATATTCAAAATTTAGGTATGAATCCGTCATGTTCAAAGGATATGCAAATATTAGGAAAAGAAGATTATATAGTAAAGTATTTTAAATTGTAGATCAACTAAAATAATTTTACCCTTTCTTTTCAAAAAGATGCTTCTCTTTTTACTTTCCCCCCAAATTGGTTTAATTAAGGAAAGGTTCCAAGAAGAATCTCAAATGCACCTACTTTTCACTCATTCCTCTTAATTCGTATATTACAAGAAATAAATATAAAGCTGTGTTTGTGAATTCAAAGATTTAAATGATTTGATTAGCCATCCATAATTGGAATGATAATTAGCTTCAAATCCAACTTTTTAGTTTGATTTGCCATTTTAATATGATGTTGGGCTTCAAATTCTGTAATCAGAGGCCATATTTTCTTTTGGACATGTAAATAGCAATGCTATAATTTATCTTCCTTTCAATTTTAAAGAGAATTTGATTCTCTCTCTCTTCAGTTTCCATGGTTCACGCACATTTGACACCAACATCTGATCTTAAATCCCTTACTTTCATAAATTATGCGTTCACGAAATCTCTACCCACTTTAGAGTAGAGTTACATGATTTCTCAAACACTAAGCTTTGGGTGGAAATCAGAGCTTACAAATGGTGCTGTAAATTCATCTAGACATGCCATTCTGATTCGTTCCGGTGTTGCGGGATTATCAAGCGGAAACCACCCTGTATGACCTGTTTCTGCTCTGGCAGCTAAAATCGCGTCTTTGATGGCGAAGAAAACAGATGAAGCCATAAAAAACGGAGGCTCCCCAACAGCTTTTGATGAGTGAATGGCTTTTACATTTGGATTACCCTGCCCATCAGCACATAAACACATAAACAAAAGACTTCAGATTATCTATAATACATGGTGGTAAAGCACAAAGTTCAGCTGCAAATGGAATCAGATACATCCCACAATGATTAGTCTCTCAGTAATTATCCAAAAAAAGAACATATATATATATGTATATCTCATAGCTACTCATATTCTACATGGGACACATCCCACACTGAAAAGCCTTCAATTCCTCCTCTTCCAATCAAACTCTACAATTTATCTATGATAAATCAAATAAGCAATCTTTTTTTATCTATTTTAGTATCAGAGAAAATATAAAAAGAATTTTTAAACAAAGATGTCTACTTGCATCAACAACATTGCTCCATCAATCTTCTTTTTTCATGTAAAAAGGAAAATTACCATGATAGCAGCTATGTCATGGGCTGTGTAAAGTTAAACAAAGACAACTCTCACTAGTTCTACCATCCCTTTAAACATGTTTGCAGATGACTAACATCCTTAAAAGAGAAACAATTTTCTTTTAATTCCTAGTTCCCAATCTGGCTTTCAGATGAAACACTGATATGGTGTTCAGAAAGAGAACAAAAATGAACAAAAACAATTTCGTATGGACATACACCACTTTAGAAGCAAATTTACCTTCAATAGAGAAACATTAAACTTGAATGGAACATCGTTAAGAGAAGGGATTTTGTAACTTCCAGGCCCACATGTATACAAGCAGCCAGGTGGAATCCATTTATGAGCTGCATCACCCCACTTAAGTTCTTCCAAGGCAACCCAACCCAGACCTTGGATAAATGCTCCTTCAACCTGCACCAAGAAATCAACATGTTAAAACATTAGCTTGTCAATGAGAAAAACTTAAAGGCTGGAAGTCAATGACCAGTAATTAAACAAATAAAGGGGGATATAACATATATGAGTTTTAGTTAACATATTCCCTTTATTGTTTCTTGTTTTGAACAGGGACTCAATGCTACTAGCTATTACTAGAACACCATGTTCACATTAACCTGCTTTGGGAGACACAGTATGACTACTTTTCTAATAAAGGAAGCACATAAAACACCATTCTCATTGCTTCTACATTCCATCCATCTCTGAACCAATATTTCTTCGCTTTATACATGTATAACTACAATCATATGCTAGTATGTTTAAGTTACTTCTTGAAAACTATATTTGTAATATGACAAAAACATTCAGAATCTCAGAACAATTACATATCCAAGAAAAGCCAAAGAGACGGTCATATTAAGCTTTTTCACGGTGAATAAACATTTCAATTTGAAAAGTATGATAAAGAAGCAAAGGAATAAACCTGGCCAACATCAATTGCTGGATTGAGAGAATATCCTAGATCCATGAAAATATTTGCGGTTCTAGTGTGGAAATCTCCAGTCAATGTATCAATTTCAACCTCAGCGAATGCAGCTCCATAGGTAAAATAACTGAACGGCTTTCCTTTACCGGTGCTCCAATCAAAGCCAATATTAGGCGTGATATAAAATCCATGGGCAGAAAGGTCTATTCGCTCCAAGTAACATGCAGTGACCAGCTAGGCAAAATTAAAAGAATACCAAAGCATGTCACAAACATTAACTTGTGTTTCTTTACTAAATGGACATCAAATATCGACTACCATCACTTTACCAAATAACTGCATCATCAAACTCCCCTAAAGCTCAGTCAAATAAGCCTTAATTAACTGATTTTTTTTCTTTTAAATGCCAATGCCCTCAACTTGAAAACATATGCATCAATATGAGAAAGTAAGTGATTTGTGGAATGAAAAGTAGAAGACCAAAATCTAAAATTTGTTATCTCAACTTTCCCTACAAAATAAACCACTCTGGATAAGTAGTTCCAGCTTAACCTTTGGTCTGAAAAACTATGGAATCAACTAAATTATACCAAAGATAACGAGTATCAATCATACTAAAGCCCATTTTATTAACTTTGTGATAGTACAATTTGCTTACAAAATACAGCAAAAGGAAAGGAACCTATCAACTTTGGCCACAACCTTCATAAATGCTTACCACTATTCAACGGGAGGAGGCTGGGAAGAAGTTCTAAAAAATAAATTATTCTTTAAAACAGTAGCGTAGACAATAATATGCAGTAATTTATATGAAAAATACAGACAAAATAATACCTCAGCAAAAGAACCAAAATTATGCTGAGAAGCAATTGGTTCCATACGTGCCTTTATCTGCTCACATGCATCCAAAGCTGCAGCAGCATACATATCAGAACTAGCAGAAGCTGCTGTTGGAGAAGCATTAGGAACCTATCCAGCATAAGACAGATGCAACAAGAAATTAGAAAATAGTATACTACGGAAATGGTTATTAATGTTCACAAGACAGGTGACTAATATAAACAGAAGTTAATACCATCTAATGACAAGAGAACACAGTTCTCGACTTAAGCCAATCTTTTATGTATTCCTGGAATTACTGATAATGCAAGCTTTAGGCTGCCAGACTAGTTTGTCACATTTATTTGTAACCCACACATCAATATACCATTTCATGTTTCAGCTATAAAATTGAAGATTAAATATATCTACAGTTGATGATAACGAAGCAAAGATGTAATGGATCAACAGAAATGTATCCTGAAATATTTGAAGCAGGGAAACTATTAGAAATCTCTCTTCATGTTAGGGTTCAGTTAAAACTTCTATCATCAAATTTTAGGTGACATCATTGACCTCCCAAAAACATCTGTGATTTTGAGTGTCACGAACACTGAAATGGTATGCTTTATAAATTGGTTTAGATTCAGTCTTAGTAACTTCTTATTTCATGGTACTGTTATCATCTTGCTGAGGCCAAGGACCCATGAAAGGCCGCCACATAAACGTAAATTAAAAATTTGTGAAGACAGCCAATGGTAATACTGCAATGTTTCCCCTGGGGTTAGCAAATGGTAATTCAGGTAAATATAAAAAAGAAAGAACTGCAATGTTGCAGACTTAGCTTTCTACCTTGTCAGTACTTGTCTCTGATATAAAGACTGAACTGAGAGGGATATTGAAGGCAGATGCAGCAACTTGAGCAACTTTTGTATGTAAACCTTGCCCCATCTCAACACCTCCATGTGTAACTAAAACAGTTCCATCAGTGTAGACATTAACAAGAGCTCCCGCCTACAGTGATTGGAAACATATTTACACAATAAAAATTCATGATCATTGAGATAACAACATGATTCTGAAAGAAATACATAGTGATAGGCCATACTTTACATAGCAAACACATTGTTTCTTTCATATTATGTACATGTATAATTTTTCTTTATTTTATATATTGTTTACTTTTAAGTAGAAAATTGTATTCATCTTGACAGGCAACAGAAATACTTGCATGTTATCATATGCCTGAAATATCTAAAGTTGAAATCGGAATTCAGGACCCAACCATATTTGATACCACTCCAAGAAAAACTATGCAACTAATAAAGAAATTATAAGAATAAATTTTGAGATGCTGCAGTACACATAAATTCCTAGCTACATGTATGCCTGCTGTACATCTATTAGAAAGAGGCTCAAAATGTGCTTTACTTGACCTCATGTATGCCTGCTCCCTGATATGCATTAGCTGTAGAGAAACTACAGGCATATTATTCCTAGGAAGATATCAATAAAACAAATATAGCCCACAAAAAAATTGTAGACACAAAATCTGTACATAAAAACAACCCTAAATAGGTAGTTTCAAATGTTACCTGATTCATAAACTTAGTTGTAAAGGATATGCCAAATTTCGTTGGAATCATAGCAATACCACGCTTCTTCCACCGATTATGAAGATTAAATCCATCAACTTCTTCTCGAACCTTCAGAAAGTCGCAAGATACTTTCAGCTCATTCCAGATCGGAGCCAGAGTACAGTGTTCTAATTGTTGACCATAATGCAATATTGATCCTTCACCTTGAAAGTTAATCTCCTGATCCAATTTCCAATAATGAGTCATTATATCATTTTTTTAAATGCGCCATGATTGAGTAATAAAGCAACATAAATATAAAACTTACCCTAATCTCTTCTGGACTCTTTTTAAGTTCTAAAGCAATTCTTTGAATCCAATTCTCAGCTATAAGCATACCTTGAGGACCACCAAATCCTCGGAATGCAGTGTTACTTGGAAAATTAGTGAAGCAAACACTTCCAAAGATTCTGACATTTGGTATCTCATAGACATTGTCTGAGTGAAACATAGCACGCTCAAGTACCGCAAGGGACAGATCCAGTGAATTTCCAGCGTTATTGTAGATTTCAAGATCCAAAGCCAGAACCTTTCCCTTATTTGTAAATCCAACCTAGATGAAGTAATTTTATTCTACCGTTAGGCTATGAGATCATAAAAATAAAGTCAAGTACAGAAACGTGCAAATAAAATGAGTGCAACTGGTGGAATTCACCTGGGTTGTATAAACAACTATAATCTATTCAAAGATGCTCAAGGCCAAAAGGTTTTTTCACTTCCTCTTATTTTCACAATTAAAAGATTTAAACACAGACCAAAAACAAAAAAACCAAAAAGAAAAGAAAAGAAAATAAAAGAAAAATAAATATACCAAACTATTACAATATTGAAATGTTTCAGTAGATTGATCCATCCTTTTATCACACTAAGTGGTCAGTACCTTGTACTTTCCGAGAAAGCTATGGCGCTGGCCCGTTGTAATCATGTCTATATCTCTATCTAGTGTTAATTTCACGGGTCTATTCATCAGATAAGATGGCACAGCCGCAGCAGCAGCAAGGAAAGCTGATCTAGTCTCCTTTCCACCAAATCCACCACCAATCCTTTTAGTTTTACAAACTACTTTAGACATAGGAAGACCAAGAACATGAGAAACATATTTCTGGTGCTTCTGAGGGGCCTACACATAAATAATGACAAAATCACACTATATCCCAAAAATATAATGAAAAAAGATGTAAAGAGAAGCCATAATATAAAGCATTTAGTAGACAAAGCACTTGAAAAAGCATCCTTAACGCAGGAGCTTAATTTTATAATGTTTTATTTTATTATTTCACTATATTTCATAATATTTAGTTTAAAGTATTAGATATCATTTTTGGACAGCTAGGATTATTATTTCTAGGGGGTAAGTCTAGGATTAATAATAAATCTTTATTTGCAAGAAAGTCTAATATATATATGCTGTAACAGATTTCCAGCAACAACTTTTCTGATTATTATCTTTGAATTAATAAAGAAACCTAGAGGTTTTCTATAACCCTCAGTTTTCTGGAGTTTCAACTTGTTCCCTACTTGTTTGTTCAGCCTAATTCCATTGGTTCTCTGCTGGTTTTTTTTTCCTCAAACCACTTCAATCCTACTTACCTTTTAGGTTAGGAAAGAATATGAGCAGAACCCACATGCACATAATGAACACAATGGGGAAAGAAAATACTAATAAACAAGGGAAACTAAATAAGACAAGCAAATCAAAGAGAAAAATTACAAGCCTGGTAGCTAACAAAATAGACTCAAATTAGGAGCTGTAAAAGACACAACACTATATACACGAGCTGAAATTAGGACGTGTAAAATATTAACCCTGTATTGGATCCTCTATCCAAAGAGTTACTACAGCAGTATGGCCTTACTTAAAGAATGGGTCTGAAATAACATTGCTGTTTTAAAACTCTGGAAAGCCTCTGATGTCACTCATAAGCATTCCTAGATTCTACCAAGTTTTATATCTTGAATTAATTAGCTCAAAAACATGTTGAGGAGAATTACTGGTTTTGTTTCGGTACATAATTACTGGTTTTATGAGTCACTTCATATGCACAACAGTTGCAATCAACATTACTGAGTTTAGAAATGCTGAGTGCTGAATAAAAGGTAGTGATCAATCAACAATATCCCTGCATAGAGATGGGAGAACTGGTTCATAATTTAAAATGCCCTAACTACGGTACATGCTATATAATATGTCATTTTTGAACTTTTCACCCATTATTTATCCACATTTCCCTACATCTACATTTCTAGCACATAAGAATTCCCAGTTATTTCATGAAAAATGAAATAGCAGAACATTTCTAATAATCTAATTGGTAACTGTTAAAAGTGGAATACTGAATTTTATAAATAATTTGAGTCAAGAAAGAGATTCTATGCTTTATCAAATTTTATCTAATTCAATCCAAGCAGGACAGATGAATAAAGAAATATAACCAATGAAATTATAAGTTTTGGTATTCTTACTTGAGTGGATGAAATCATATGAACTTCATTGCCACTGTCCAGAGTCCAAATTAAGCTGCTATGTGGCTCCAAATAGAAGTGTTCTTGACCACCCACTTGAACCTTCCCCTCTATGATCATTTCACATTGATCTGATTGGAAACAGAGATCTACATCCCCTTTTTTCAGACACTTCTGCGAGTTGGGATGAAAACTTTCTGCTCTGACTGCATCCTCTATTGACAAGATTGCTGGGAGCTCTTCATACTCCACATGAACTTTTCTTGCTGCTAGTTTAGCATTCTCATGGGTTTCAGCCACAACAATTCCTATAACCTGTATAAATTATAAAAGCAGTTTGAATGCGATGTGTTTAAAAAACAAATCAAGCAATTCAGTTGGCTCTCCTCAGATTAGTATGAGTTGACTATTGAAGTTTAGCCTAAGAGTTATCTCAAGCTTCCACTGGTACTGCGTGGATGTCACATCTGATGTACCTTTAGTAGTGAAGGGCTAAAGGTTGGTTTCAGTTGCTTTGTCAAGCACACAAGGAAACCTGTCTCTATCCTCTCAAGGTTTGTGAAGGATTGCCACGAAGAATTATTAAACAAAATAAGTTGTATTCAATAAGCTCTTTTACCTGCCCCACACAAGTGACAAATTCTGAAGCAAATAGCTCCTCATCCAAGACAACTGGTCCAATTTTATTACTACCAGGAACATCCTTGGCAAAGAAGATGCCAGCAAATCCGGGTGAAGCCTTGGCACCTGAATCATCTATGGATAATATTCGAGCATGAGGCTTTTTGCTCAAAACTAATGCTGCATGCAAACCATTAGGAGGCATTGGTGAGTCATCAGCATATTCTGCCTGTCCAGTAACCTGATGACATGATACCATGAACACTGTCATGAAGATAATGCTGGAGATAAAACTCGGTGAAAAGTAAGAATCAAAAGCACTTAGTCAATATCTGTTAACAGCAGGAGAGAGTACTATGCAATCTGTTGCTAATGATGTGTCCAGGTGGCCTAATACAAAAAACATAAAGAGAGCACAGGAACCAAATAGAGCTTGGAACAGTAAAATTTGATTTTGTCAGCCATCATCCAATACAAGAAAAAAATTTCATACACATAGGTTTAAGAATGCAAGCATCAACAGCAGGGTACACATATGTGATCAGTAACAAAACATCAGAAACTAGCATAATTCTAAAAGAAAATATAACCAGAACCCTTCATTTTGAACTCTCCACTTAAAATTGGTTTAAATAACCTTGAAACTACAAACCCAGTAGTAAGAAGTATAGCTTGTGAATTTGCATACCTGAAGCCTGGATGATAGATGAACCTCAGGTGAACCTACAGATGTTCCATGTTTCCTGATTTCATAGTCCTGACTTGCAACTAGTGGTAGGCGGTGGAATGACTTTATAGCTGACAAATCTGATAATGATACACTTTCCTTAATGGATTTCTTTCCCTCAATTTGATGTGAAACCCAAAGGAAAAATTTAAAGAAGAAGCTAAGGGTCAAAGATTTTCGAAACTCCACCATCCCACCAGGAGCATCTTCCTTGAGCACAATATCAGTTCGTAAGACATTCAAAGCACCCTGTAGCACATCCTGGTTCCATTTCTTTCCAATTAAAAATTCTTTTGTTTTAATTGCACATAAAGAGAGTGGTGCCACCCCGCCATAAGCAACTGATGCATCTGAAATAACCCATTCTTCACTTTTCTCCTGCAGACAGACACGCATTCCAGCATTCACAATAGCAATATCATCATCCCTTCTATGTGCCTGTTTAAATTCTTTGACATATTCAAAGGGCCTAGTCCAAGGTAAGAATATTGACAATAATATTTCGTTACTGGTCAAATCCACTTTACGGTAGCCAAGGAAGAAATTTTCTGCCAGAGTGGTTCTAATATTTCCATTGCAGTCAATGATTCGAAATTTTGCTCTAGCGGCAATCCAAAGTGGGTTTAAGTCTGAAATTGGACTAGCTGTACACACATTTCCTCCAACAGATGCAACATTTCTTATTTGAGTCCCAGCAAACCACTTCAACTGCTCAATGAAAACTTTGCATGCTGATGTTTCATTAGCAGGACGTTGAGTTATAACCTCTCTAAATAAATTTAAGAGTTCAGTCAGTCTTACTGCAGAACCTATCTCTATTCCATCATCCTTAACATTTATAATATTGAGTTCAGGAACATGTGCAACAGAGATCAAAACTTGATATGGCATTCTCTTCAGCCTCATCTCAATACCAACTTCAGTATTACCTACTAACAATTTAGCATTTGGGTATTTCTCCTTCAACTCAAGCACATCGTTCACCGTTAAGGGACGGTACCATTTAAGCCCTCCCAGTCCACTCAAATTTAAAGGAGTTAATCTCCTTCGTAACAGCTCAGGAGGAAAAATAAATTCCTTGTCTGTATATGCGCTTCCATCTACCTCACTGTAAGAGATAGGTTTATATCTAGTACTACAAATAGGTTGTTCATTGGTGCCTATATCATGTACAGCTTTTGACCCACATGAACATGGCTTACCTGTTGAAGGGCAAATAAACTCACCTTCCTGAAGGCTAAGTGAAGATATATCAGTATATAATGCATTATTGGTTTTGGAAAAAACCCGAAATGCATCAACAATCGGTCTGTAACCAGTGCAACGACACAAGTTTCCAGCAAGAGATTCTTCAATTTGCTCTTCAGTAGGAGGTGTTTCACTAGACCGCAATAATGCATACAATGACATGATAAATCCAGGAGTGCAAAATCCACATTGGGAGCCGTGAGAACGTGCCAATGATTCCTGCAGAAATCCATGAAAGTCACAATGAAATAGCTGAACATTCTTTCCTTTAAGGATTCTAGTTGGTTTTTAAAGCATATCTCTTAAGTTCAAATAATTTGAACCAGACATACTTTAATTTCTCTTATCTTTCCCATGACATTAACAATATTTTCATCAAGCTAAGTTTTAGGAAAAAATGGAATTTAGAAGCATCATTGCCATATATTACATCTAATTAGACACCAGATGCATTTCTTGATTACATACGCTCATGTTATGCAATCAGCAATCTTGATTACAAAAGAAAAGTTAAACTTGATGCAGAATTTGTATAGTGTACCCAAAACAACAGAAGAATACAAGATATTCTCTCACATATACCACAAGCAATCAAAATACCCCTTCACTCTTCAACCATGATCTACATGCCATACAAATAAAATAGAGGTCCAGCCAAGATTTAAGCCAATTTCTATAAATAGAATTAAAAGTAAGCACCATTAAGAGCATGCCAACAGAAGAAGGAACATATATTACTTGTATGGGGTGCAAGCCACGTTTGTGGTTCCCAAGTCCCTCCACTGTAATAACATGCATTCCTTCTACAGAATAAAGAGGAGCCAAGCAGGCATTGACAGCATAATGCCTGAAATAAGTTTTCAAAGCATTTATCTTATATAGATTCTGAGAAATGGAGGAAAGCATTTAGTTACATCATCATAAAAATTTGGAAGAAAGAAGGCAGATAGAAAGACTCACATGCATTTCTTTGTCTTTCTGTCGTAATGAGAAATCATCACAGTACAAGCCCCACAACCACCTTCACCGCAGCCAAGCTTCGTTCCTGTCAATCCAATGTCTTTACTGACCAAAAGAACCTGATTAGGTATTTGCTACTCTACTTTCTGGTTATAACATTAAAAGGTAAAAACACATAAAAGAGGAAGAGAGAATGGAGAGAATAAAATGAATAAGAGAAACCACAACAGAAACTAATAACTTATATTGAGAAAGGATATCTGGAACATCCTACTCCAGAATCTAGTCCTTACAAGTATTAAAATGTTTAATTAAACAGAATATATATATGTTAGAAATAGGCTTTTTCTATTATATTTTCTCACAAGGAATTACACTAATATTTATATACATAATGAGCCTAACTTAGGAAATTCTATACTAGGAAAGAGACTAATTCTAGGGATGCTGTCCCTTAAAAACAGCCTTAAAGTTCGGGATAACAATTAATAAAATATTTACAAAATCCTATCTTACACACTCAAGATTCCTTATTAGGAAACTGTAATCTGACACTCCCCCTCAAGCTGGGAAGTGGATATCATCCATTCTCAGCTTGCTTACTAGTTTCTGAAAGATCTTCCCAGATAATCCTTTGATAAGTATGTCTGCCAGTTGACCATCAGTGGACACAAATGGAGTGCAAATTAAGCCACTGTCAAGTTTCTCCTTTATAAAATGTCTGTCAACCTCAACGTGCTTCGTACGATCATGTTGAACTGGATTATGTGCAATATTGATAGCAGACTTATTATCATAATTCAACTTCATTGGACATTCCCACTTGATCTTCAAATCTTCCAAAATAATTTTCAGCCATAATAATTCACAAATTCCAAGAGCCATCGCCCTAAATTCAGCTTCTGCACTAGATCTAGCCACAACATTCTGTTTTTTACTCCTCTAAGTCACAAGGTTGCCTCCTAGAAAAGTGCAATAGCCCGAGGTTGATCTTCTATAAACCATAGACCCTGCATAATCTGCATCAGTACAGGCTTCAAGGGTTAAATTCTCCCCTTTGTTAAATAGGATTCCTTTGCCTGGAGTGCCTTTTAAGTACTGTAGAATCTGATACACAGCTCGAAGATGTGATTCTTTGGGGTTGTGCATGAACTGACTTACAACACCAACTGCATAGGCAATATCCGGTCTAGTATGTGACAAGTAAATGAGTTTCCCCACAAGTCTTTGATATGAACCTTTATCAACTGCTACATCTTCTAATGCATCTCCAAGTCTGTGGTTCACCTCTATGGGTGTCTCTGCTGGTTTACATCCCAACTTGCCCGTCTCTGTCAACAAATCAATTATGTATTTTTGCTGAGATATGAAGATTCCTTCCCAAGAGTGTGCTACTTCAATACCAAGGAAATATTTTAACTTACCAAGCTCATTGACTTCAAATTCTTTTACTAGGCATTTCTTTAAATTTTCCATTCCTTCCAGATCATCACCAGTCACTATAATGTCATCTACATAGACTAATAAAGCGGTCATTCCCCCTAAAGATGAGTGTTTTACAAACAAAGTGTGATCTCCTTGACTCTGTTTATACCCCAACTTGAGCATTACTTTGATAAATCTTTCAAACCAAGCTCTCGGGGACTGTTTTAGTCCGTACAAAGCCTTTTTTAGTCTGCAAACTACCTGTCCTGTATTTGGACCGAATCTTGGTGGAACATCCATATAGACTTCCTCCTCAAGATCACCATGTAAAAAGGCGTTTTTGATGTCAAATTGCTGTAATTTCCAGCCTCGGTTAGCAGCAAGTGACAACAACACTCTCACAATGTTCATCTTTGCAACAGGGGCAAATGTCTCAAGGTAGTCTATTCCATACATTTGAGTGTACCCTTTAGCAACCAATCTTACTTTGTACCTCTCCAAAGAACCATCTGACTTATATTTCACTATGTACACCCAACGACATTCAACTGGTTTCTTTCCTCTCGGTAATTTTACCAAATCCCATGTCTTATTTTTTTCAAGGGCTTCCATTTCAATTTTCATGGCATTTTTCCAATTTTCATCATCTAATGCCTCGGATACAGTTTTGGGAATGGAGATAGAATTTAGGCTAGTAAGAAAGGCTTTGTGGTTATGGGACAAATTTTTGTAAGACATGATTAAGTACAAGGGATGTTTTGTGCAGGCTCTAGTTCCTTTTCTAATAGCAATGGGAAAATCATAGTCTCTCTGATCTGAATTTTTAGTAGTATTCAAAGTAGGTTCAGCAATTACCTCAGGTTGTAGAGTAGCAGGTTGTATATCCAAAGAAGATGATTGAACTTGCACCGGTGCCTTCTTCCTTGAGTAAACCAGTAAAGGACGAGTAGTGTCCTGAATCCCTTTTTGTGATTAGGGTGTATTAGGCTCTCTTTCGGGTTGCATAGGTTCAAGTTGGGCAGGCTGGTTGGTACGCAATGACTGAGTGTTTGGCTGCTGGACAGGAGC